>NW_014040512.1:183422-187309 GCF_001186125.1 Sphaeroforma arctica JP610
TATATATATATATATATATAGTGTGTATATATATATATATATATATATATATATATATATATATCTATATATATTGGTTACCTGTGGATTCCACCGGGTCGTGGACAGCTGTGTACACTACAACATCGCACATCTTTCCCCAGGAGTTCACGCCCTTCACACAACGTTGTCAAGGTGCCGTCCTGCTATATCATCCTTTTCTAGCTGTCAACTGTTATACCTACCACATGCTCACCACTGGTGTTTGTATCCGCCCCTCCACCCACCAGGCACAAGAAGACCTGGCTCGGTTCCTGGACTACTTTGTCCACCACAACGAGCTGGGCTATGACATGTCTGAGACCAAATGGATTGTCTTCGGAGGCTCCTACGCCGGTGCTATGGCTGCCTGGATGAAGGAGAAGTACCCCTTCCTCATCTCCGGGTCTGTATCCTCGAGTGGACCGGTTCAGGCCCAACTCAACTTCCCTGAGTACATGGACGTAGTCACCACCTCCATGCGTAACCTGGGCGGAGACGAGTGCATCGCCGCACTCGAGGACGCGTTAAAGACAGTGCATGACCAGAGTCAGACCAGTCAGGGGTGGGAGTGGCTGGGGGCCAAGTTCAACACCTGCACCCCGATCCGCGATGAAAAGGACCTGTCCGTGTTCCAGAGCTCGCTGACGGGACAGTTCTCGAACAGCGTGCAGTACAACCACCAGATCAACAAGGTGTGTGATGGGGATGGGGTGGTATACGGTGTCTATTGCGCATGTACGGTGGCGTGGCGTGGCGTGGTGTGATTTCGTAGGCCGTTTGTGTACATGGGGTGGTGTGTGGTGTGTTGGTATTGTAGTACGTGCTAGCACATACAGTGCTGTGTGTCTGTGTTGCGCCTGTATTCGGTGGGGTCTGTGCACCCATTTGGTGGAGACTAGGACCGGGTGGTGGTCCAGGGATCGCTGACTGGCCAGTTGACGGCGAGTGTGTAGTACAACTATTTGATGACAATACCCACCTATCTGAACTACTCGTATAGACGAATATATACGAACATATACTATAATGCATACTAATATATACTATATACTATAATACATATCAATATATACTATAATACATACTTGTGTATAATTATATCTACTACTGTATACTATTCTATACTAATGCATACTGTATTATATGCTACTATACTGTAATGCATACCATCACACACTAACAATCCTACTACGTGTACCTGTACAACCCAGATCCCCGCCGAGGATCTATGTTCACAAATGACCACCAACACCTCAGCCATTGACCAGTTGGTTCAGATCATACACATCAGCACCAAGGGCAAGTGCGTGGATGCCTCCTGGAAAGACTCCATCGATGTGCTTAAGGAAGAGGCCTTCGATGGACAGGCGGCAGCCAGACAGTGGCAGTATCAGACATGCAACGAGTTCGGCTACTTCCAGTCGACTGAGGTAGGTTGCAGAGGACGAAGTACGTATATATATATATATATAAATGGTTGTGTGCTAAAGATGGTGGAGATGTGCCGTGTGTATTGGATAGTATGTGTCTTTATCTACCTATTCCTGGCACTGGATGTAGAATGTGCTTTCGTGTCGTTGTAGATGACTTGCAGATGGGCGCCCATTGAGCTGTGCTGAATTGTATTAGTTTGCTTCTTATTATGATTACACTGTACCGTGCAAGTGTCAAAAGCAAGTGTCAAATCGTTCATGTCGTAGCCGCTTGCCAGGAGTACACGTGCATGTATTTCCCCATGCACACTGCAGCAGACCCCATTTCGTACCCTTTGACTTCTCTGTGCATATACTCCATACTTCATTGGAGGCATGCTAATCAATGGCAATAATGAATTAGTGGGAATAATTAATTAATGGCAATAATCAATCAGTGGCAATAATCAATCAGTGACAATGGCCAATCAGTGGCATGCAAATGCACATATACTTATAACTAATCCCCTAAACCGTTCACCGTCCCTCGCCTCGCCCGACACTCAGGGTGTGCAAGCAGACAATCCCTTCCGCTGGCTCCAGGCCATGACCCTAGACCTCAGCGGCCCAGCTGTTTGCAGAGAGGTCTTCGGCATCGCCGGTCCAAACATTGACGAAACAAACCGCTACTACGGTGGTAAAGATGTCATCACAGCCAATGTGACCTACGTCAACGCGAAGATCGATCCGTGGCACATCTTGGGTGTGATTGAGTCCACCTCTGCGCTGGATGGGCAGGAGGGCAACGAGGTGCTTCTGCTGGAGGTGTGTGGTGGGGTTAGTGTGCACTTACGTGTTACTATCGTGTGAAACTTATACTATCGTGTGAGACTTGCGATTATCACCATGGTTGTATTAGTATGTATGCTGATGCCATTGGTGTATTAGTCTGTATGCTTATACCATTGGTGTATCAGTATGTATACTGATACCATTGGTGTATCAGTATGTATACTGATACCATTGGTGTATCAGTATGTATACTGATACCATTGGTGTATTAGTATGTATGCTGATACCATTGGGGTATTAGTATGTATGCTGATACCATTGGGGTATTAGTATGTATACTGATACCATTGGGGTATTAGTATGTATACTGATACCATTGATGTATTAGTATGTATACTGATACCATTGATGTATTAGTATGTATACTGATACCATTGGTGTATCAGTATGTATGCTGATACCATTGGTGTATTAGTATGTATACTGATACATAGGCTGCTCGTCAATTCCATGGGTTTGATAGGGTACATGGGTTTATAGTGTTTGACACTGACACTGACACCTATATACCATCTACAGGGAGGCTCGCACTGTGCCGATATGCGCATCATTCCCAAATACGACACAGATGAGCTGAAGAATGTGCGCGAACGCATTGCCGCTAACGTACACAAATACCTACACTAGACAATTCATCAATCAGTCAGGAAGACACTAGACAATTAATTAATTAGTCAGGGAGCGAAATTGCCGTACAGATGTGTATATAATGTACTCAAATATCGTACACATGTACACAAATATCGTACATATACGTGTCGACAATTCGTCAGGCGTCAGAATTGTCGCACCAATAGGCACAAACACCGCACACAGGCCTTGAACAGGAGTGCGCACTCATGTACCTGCACAAGAGTATCGCACAGAAGTATACTCAAGTACATGCACAGAAGTATACGCATGTACATGCACAGAAGTATACGCATGTACATGTATAGAAGTATACTCATGTACATGTACAGAAGTATACTCATGTACATGTACAGAAGCATACTCATGTATATGTACAGAAGTATACTCATGTACATGTACAGAAGACGTTAAGTCCAACAAAGCAAGATGCCGTACGGATGTACGGCGTGTTCGGAGATAGAGTAGACAACTGGGTGTGCCAGTGTCTCTGCGGGGGCATACAACTCTACAGCGATGCGACTACGCACTCTACGGGTACGTACGTTCACGGGAGTCTAAAGTGTACCGGTGACACGAGGTGATTCATTTAAAAAGCACGTAATATTGATCGCTAATAAATAACAGTAAATAGGCAGGGGTGTGTGCACACGCTTCTCAATAGTATTGTGTTGTTGCTGTGGCAGAGATTGAATGTGTCGGTTCGGAGTCGAGACATTGGTGTGTTCTCCAATGTTGTTTCGTTCACTATGCCGCAAATCATGAATTGCAGGATGGTTTTATATTGTTTGGACCAAGAATTGTCTTCAGGATACAATAAAATAGACACTAGTTAAATACTTATGGAAGTATGCGCGATTTTCTGTATTCATTGCAGATGCCAGATGTAGTACAAATTCAGAGAAATGCGTATATATAATGATATATATATATATATATATATATATATATATGCATAGGTTAGTAGATACT
>NW_014040512.1:188677-191408 GCF_001186125.1 Sphaeroforma arctica JP610
TGCATGGTTAGGTAGATACTGCCATGTACAACTGATTCCTCTGCGGTACATACAGCATGCACTACCGCGGATCACTTGAGAGGTACCGATGTTGCTATAGCTACGCATGGCTAGCTCTAAGGATCGAATACTTAGTGTTGGTATAACGCTAGACTATACTCTTAAAGAACACGACGTAATCTTCGAATAAAGTATAATCTCTGGGAGAGCTGGTTTTATTTGCGAGTTCGAGGCTGTGTACTGGACTGAGTATATATACAATACACACGCAGCAGTAGCACATGACTGAGCATAAACAATACAGCATATATTTTAGTTCGCCAGCTTCATAGATAGCGTTCAACCGTGTATATGCACACACACCATACCACCGTTTACTATACCACCCTGCTTGCAGGTGCTTCTCCTTGTACTTTCGCACCGGCCAATGCATAGATGAACACGCGCACATCCATGGATATAAATATCTCGTAGATTTGTATAGCCCTTTCTCCACAAGCAAGCCCTCCATAACCCCCGCCACTCAATTCTAAATGGCCCCCTCTCATTCCGTTTACTAATGCCAATACATCTCTAGCCATCCCCATTCCATTCCGTTTACTAGGACCAATACAATTCTAGCCATCCCCCTATCATTCCGTTTACTAATACCAATACATCTCTAGCCATCCCCATACCATTCCGTTTACTAGGACCAATACATTTCTAGCCATCCACATACCATTCCGTTTACTAGGACCACATCTCTAGTCATCCACATACCATTCCGTTTACTAGGACTAATACATCTCTAGCCATCCCCATACACTCAGCTACACGGCATCACGCAGACTTCCTATCAATAGACCCACAAACAGGTGCTATAGTACTCGCAGACACAATGCCCAAGCGTCGAGTCTGCACTCACTGTTACTGAGGCACCTCTCCAAAGATATCCGCGCGCCGGTGTTCTATAACCGGCATCTTGGCCCTCACACGGCTCAGCACGTCCGTATCAATTAGCCCATAGATGACCCCTTCTTCATCAGCATTTGGCCCCCCCATGCTCGCGACTATCTCTCCCCAGGGATTGACGATCAGGGCGTGTCCGTATGACTTGCGCTTGGGATGGTGATAGCCGCATTGGGCTGCGGCGACTACATACGTTTGGTTCTCTATGGCCCGCGCACGCAGCAGGACTTCCCAGTGTGCCTGTCCACGCAGGAAGGCAAAAGACTTTAAAAAATGGGGCCATTGTATAGCTGTAAATATGACTGTACCAATATATACTATAGGTGTAAATATGGCTGTACCAATATTATACTATAGCCGTAAATATGGCTGCACCAATATATACTATAGGTGTAAATATGGCTGTACCAACATATACTATAGGTGTAATTAGACCAATATATACATACATATGTATACGAATCAATACAAAATCACGCATCACGTATGCCGAACAAGCGTACAGGCGCAAACGTACCTTGCCCGTCCCCTCGGCAAACGCTGACGGATACGTGATGACATCCGCATTCATGTGTCGTAGTCTGAGCGCAAGCTCGGGAAATCGAACATCGTAACAGATCGCCAATCCTATATTCCCGGCAGGGGTGGACTGTAAATAGGGAACGGACGATGTGAATTTGAATTAGGGTTAAGGAAATGGGATATAAATACAGATGTCCGGTCCTAAAATACCGGGAGGGGTAGACTATGAATAGGGAACGGACGGTGTGAATTTGAATTAGTGTTAGAGAAATCGGACACAAATACAGATTGTCTGGTCCTAAAATCCCGGCATCGGTTATTAGGATTAGATATATGAGAGGGCAAATATGGCATATCCCGACTACAGTTCGGTACTTTAGAAAACCTTCTGAGTTTGTATCGTCACTTCTAGACATATCCGGCTTCAGCATACCGATAAAGCGTATGCGATAAACTATGAACGTATAAAATCACCCATGTAGATATACACATAACATACCAATAAATATATATATTTAATTTATATATAGGTACCAGTGTCAGTTCGGCGGTTTGATACGATAAGTTTGATATTGTCAGAAGTTGCATCCGCGGAAGGGGTTCAGCACACTGCACACCGTTTGACTACATTCGATTGCACCGACACCGAACTTAAAGTGTACAAACACACACGCATCCGTTCATATACACAAACACGCATACCTTTCATGTACACAAATACGCATACATATACAAATGAAACAGCCTACCGTAGGCCGTTAAGTGTACATACACACACGCATCCTTTCATATACACAAACACGCATACCTTTCATGTACACAAACACGCATACATGTACACATGAAACAGCCTACCGTAGGCCGTTAAGTGTACATACACACACGCATCCTTTCATATACACAAACACGCATACATGTACACATGAGACAGCCTACCGTAGACCGCTTAAGTGTACATACACACACGCATCCTTTCATATACACATACACGCATACATATACACATGAGACAGCCTACCGTAGGCCGTACAACAGAGTTCCCGGCCACACATTGCTCACTCTCTCGAAACTGAAAGCCATCCACATCCACATCGAACAGATGCATCTTGCGATATGTACTCGCCACATCCCCAGAGCTATCTAATAACACGTGTGTGTTTGCCACCCTTGCCGGATTGTCTGTCTGAAATGGAAACATTAGATGGGTCAGTACACACACATAGACATATATGGGACTAGAACGATCCCACTCAAACAT
>NW_014040511.1:0-2641 GCF_001186125.1 Sphaeroforma arctica JP610
GTATGTATGTATGTATGCGTATATATATATATATATAAGAAAGCTGTTCGATTGTGGATGTGCTGGTTTGTCCTACCCTGATCGAACAGAACGGAATGAAACGAATCATATTTACGTTTCTCTTTCCATTCAACAGAGATATGACTATTTGGTTAGTCTATATGCAGTGCTTACTCTTCCTTCACTGATTTGAGTACTACTGCTTCGTCCATAGGTGGTTTTACTATTTGGTTAGTCTATATGTAGTGCTTACTTCTCCTTCACTGATTTGAGTACTACTGCTTCGTCCATAGGTGGCCCTTGCGACCAAAGTAGATGGAGGTGACACAGCCGTGCAGCTCAATGTGGCGCAGCAATACGTGTCCGCGTTCTCAGAGGTATGTTCCAGAGTTTAAAGTTTAGGGTTTAGGGTTTGTGCGTGTGGTATATGCTCATGTACTACGATCACCTTACAACACCACCGCAGTGTGTGACGGAATGGACGTTCGTCCACACGCAGAGTATCATAGTAGTTTTGTTCCGTCATGTGTGGCAGAGGTCGTTGCCATTCATACTATAACACACACGTCTACCAGCGTGTCTTGTGCAGTTCACCGGTGATTTATTTTTACACCGTTCATAGCCCTAACATCATCTCACCACAACTTTCAGGTGGCCAAGGAAAGCACCACCCTCCTGTTGCCCGCTAATGTAGGGGACCCCAGTGCTATGATTGCGCAGGTAGTATCGATTGATAGGCGAGTGTGCGTCTGTGTGATGCGTGGTGTATGTATTGGTGCAGTCTGTTCTATTTTTTTTGTTTGTTTGTTTTTGTGCTGTTTTGATGGTTTCCCATCGCTACTACCCTACGTGTGGTGTTTTGAGCTTGCCTGTCAACTTGTATTTCCATGAGGGCGATTGGTTTGCTATTGGTTTGTGTGCGGAAAGGATAAAGTAGAGTATGGTGACGGATGAATATTTGAGGCATCAATGACACCTCTTTTACTGTTGTATATATATATATATATAATATCCTCCTCTGCCGTCCAGTGTTTGTATGTCTTCGAAATTAAAGTATCGTGAGAACATATCAAAGGGACAACGAGTGTGATGGTGTTCGTTTCCATCGTCAGTAAGAAGGTTCGGCAGTAGCAACACTGTACCAACTCCGTCATAGTTCAGCGTGTTCAACTACCGCCCAAGTGCAATAAAGCACTCGTTTGGCGCTGAAGTTTATCTGTCTCTGCAAACTCAGTTTGCGTGTACTGTGACATATGTATCGTTTGTTAGACTCGTTTTTAGACAAAGTTATGGTCACGTGCTGGTGTGTCGAAGTGAAGCTATCAACCTCTAACCAGCTACTCCAGCTTAAAGCGTATAGGAAGTGAACTGTTTAACAGCCGTATCTGCTGCAAGAATACTGTTTCGGCACCTAATATCAGTGGCCAGAGCTATGTGCTTGTCTTTTGAAACTTGACACAGACTAACTCAAACAGAGAAGTGAACATCAGCCTGATCATGCGTATAGCGGCGCATATTATATATACATCATTGGTTTTGTCTTCTTGTTCATTCACTGTGGCATTTGCTTGTAGCACGTAATTAATTAAATACTGCTTTCACAAGGCATTGTCTTGCAAGCTTGTATACTGAGCGCGGCTCCACCCAACCATTAACTGATTTATTTTACACTCTCCACTAGGCCCTCTCAATATTCAAAAAGGTGAACAGTGGAGAGGCTGCGACAAAGTCCTCGTCCTCGTAAACACACAGCCTGCGTTGGTGCCGCCAGTCACGCTTGCGATCTCAGGTGAACTCGTCGAACCACTGGGGCACGACTAGTCCTTTGATACCTTTGATAGGTCGTCACATCGTATGATTACTCTCGGAGACTATGTGCGATACTTTGGTCCCTCGCATAGTAGTTATGGAATACGCCGTTCTCGCATTGATCAAATGGACTTTGATTGCTGTATTCTGAACTTGATATGACAACAGAGCCGGTCATGTGCATACAGGGAATACAATGGCTGTGAAGTACACCGCGAGTCGAGTTATTACAGAAACATTTCACAGTCAATAAATGCAACAATTCATTGTGCCGCCTACGTTGCTCTTTTTGTCTTCAGCACGCCGTTTGCGATTATGATCCACAGCACCGAACCGAGTATGGGGATGTGATAGAACTAATTAGATTCAATCCTAAATATGTATATATCTATATCTATATCTATGTATATGTATGTATATATATATATATATATATATATGTATATTTGTATGTAATATATTATATATATATGTATATATTTATATATACATATATATATATATATAGGTATTGATATAGATATACGAATTTGTATTGGTGTTGTATATATATATATATGTGTGTGTATGTGTGTATATATGTATATGTATATGTATATGTATATATATATATGTGTGTGTGTGTGTGTGTGTGCGTATATGGATATATATGTGTATATGTATATGTATATATATGTATATATATATATATATATATATATATATATATATATATATATATATATATATATATATATATATGTATATATATATATATATATATATATATATATGCGTACATATATACATACATATATATATATACATACATAGATATATACATATATATATA
>NW_014040511.1:2661-22608 GCF_001186125.1 Sphaeroforma arctica JP610
TATATATATTTGTATGTATGTATATAGATATGTATATATATATTTATATATATATATATATAATATGATGAAAACTTGGGGGTGCTTCACAGTTCACACTATACTTTGAAAGCCCATGCTTAAGTTGAATAATATGCAATGCTGAGTAGATTGTGTCTATACCTTGAGAGTCAAGAGTGTGAATATCGTGAAGTGTAGTAAATAGATTGTCAATAGAGTGTAGACTAAATAGATAGATAGCTCGTAAATATTGTTTTGGACGGGCAGCTATGCTTTTGAAATTGTAAATAGACTATGTAGTAGTAGACGGTAGTAGTCAGAGGACGGGAGAGTCCGGTCCTAGAACAAGGGCACAGGACAGCCCTACCTCCGGACCTTAGGAAAAAGACGACTCGCATGTTAGTGACTGCGAGATACCAGGAGCCTGAGACTCCTGATTGAGACTATCAAGCCCCCCCTTGGGTCGACCCTTTTATACGCTGGTTCTAGCGAGGCTAGCCCCACAAGCATAGTTTCACGATAGTAAACAACGTGTATCGTTGAGTTTACTACAACTAAACTATACTAGCCAATTTAGTGAAAAGAAGTGTTCAATGAAGTGTAAGTGTAAAGTACACCATGATTAGTTTTTTACTGCCTAGTTATACTTCTGTGGCCCAGTCCCTCGCCACCTACTATGGAAAACTTTGAATGCCAACGTTAATCTGCTTCTCGCTATTGGAGAAGGCCAAGTTTTCACGAAAATGTACCTACATTGTGGCGGATGATGTCAGGGTCAACTTACTGCTCCGGCACGTTGACCAGGCGGTCCAGATGAAGATGATGACGGAGCTTGGTTTTGGTGCCACAGTAGCAATAATTGAACGCTATCTCATTGCGCACTATGGTGCATCTGCACACCTGTGCCGCCTGGGAAATGTTTCCCACAGTGTTCTGGTTACTGTCTGGCGGAGAACGCTAATCCAGAAACCCCAGATGCAATCTCCATGGGGGATACTGGCATCGGCATGCTCGAGGCGGCCGGATTAGGGTATAGTCTTTGTGCCAACCAAGGCAACCACCGATCGGTACCTTTCCACTAACCGCCCCCGACGCTGACCTCAGCTACGTCATCACTCATCGTCACATCACACCTGATGACAGGGCACGATACCAACTCACCCCACACGAGCCGCCAAGCAACAAGCGTGACCGCTCACTCAGCGCCCACGATCGACCTCGCTATCGCTCTGTGCTTCAGCGTTCGCAAGCGCGTGGCAGGCGACAACGCTCATGGCCATGCCATAAAATACATCGTACACACTCGGCCTACTCAGCACTGCCACCTTCCAGGCCCAGTATGTTGCGGAGTACACCAGCCGTCGTGTCAAAAGCTACACGGCGCCCCCAACCCCACTGCCTGCGACAGTACACGAGGCCCCCTCCAACAGTAGCGCCCACACCAACCCCTTCTGCCCAAGCATACACTGCTCCGGTGACGGAGACTGTAATTAATCATCGCTGAACACACCACTAAGTACTCACGTCAATGTAAACGTGGCAACAGGTACGGATGACAGCAGAAGGGGCCAGGATCGCGATCGTACGAGTCCAACCGAAACCAACGCTACGATCGTGAGACACACACACAGCGGGGACGTACGGAATTTGGAAGTACCCCGACACACAATCGTATAGAAAACGAGTTCCTGCCCTGACATTATACGATTTGAGTCATTTTGGGTTTTAGGAAACCCTTAACCGAATATGACATCGAGATGATGCCTACCCTGACCTCTTGATGATTGAGACATGGCTACGCGACCTGTTGATTCATCCTCAATTATCGCCCCCTGAGTGCGACCCATGCACCTTCGCAGCCCCATTGAGATGGCAAATGCGAATGACTAGAGATATCGTCCAACTCCATGTCTCACTCATCGCTCATTGGGCCGATTTCATTTTCACTGCACTCGGTCGCTGGCGACCTAGGCAGAGTGCTCTCTGCACATATATCTACCTCCACTAGCGCAATTTCTGATTCTCACGAATGATGCTGATATATGCACGTATCTTCCATACGTTTGGTATATATGCCGGCTAGACATGTCTGGACCACCTCCATACAAATAATTGTGTCCATATAGCCACTTCCAACTACCAAGGCTCTTTCGACATGGGAAGTCATCGTGCGAGATATTTACAGGGATGCCACAAGCAAGACATGTTCCACAACCAGGCAGTCATGCCGCAAATGTTCACATCCATCGACGCACGTGAGGTTCTCCTCCTGGTTTAGCACAAGGCCTTGTCAGAACTCCACACGTACTTGAAGGAATCACGTACGGCTCTGCGGACGTTCATCACAGCAGCCTACACGGGCGAACTCAAGGGGGACATTCTTCAAACATTTTTCGGTATGTACAGGTCTACATACGCGGCAGTCTATACACCAGAATGGGCTCGGGAGACTCCGTGGCTTGGGCTACCGTAACGAGGGTGACCGTAGCGACTATACTCGCGGACAATCCCTGCATCATGACTCTAAGGTCGTCTGCGGACGCTCCTACAATAGACACCGCTCTTCATCCACTGGTAGGGAAAGCCAATATAATTCCGGCCGTGACGCGTGACAACCGCAATGGTCCTGGATGACGTTATTCCCAGGACTCAACGCGCACAAACATTCACATATGTACCAAGTGTCGATTCCGTCACTTAGACAAACTCTGCCCAATGTGCCGTATTTGTAAGCAGACAGGTCACTACTCGAGGCGCTGCCCTAACAAAGTGACCTCGGTTTGATACTCCCCGTAAACATTGACAGAGGGGAGGTACAACTACCACACACCCCTAGCTCGCCCATGAGCCATCACTACGACGGTAGATTCACTGTCTTTGTATACGATATTGAGCACAACCACTCACCCAACACTGAACACGATGGCACACAAATGAATACTCCCAGCAACGGTGATTGGATAGGACCTGTAGTACATGCAGCATAAACAGAGGTTGACTTTGTATGTGTTGACACCGGTTCAAAACCAGTCATGCCTTATCTTCCTTTGTCGAGCGACTTATCTTCGGGGTACAAATGGTTTCACCAGTTATTTACGAGGGTTCGGGAGGTTGGGGGGCAGGCAACCCCTGAAAAAAACAGGTCACATCTGCCCTAGTACTGAACGTAAAGGCACCGAATGACACCCCGACTCTGTAGGAAATCAAACCGGTTGCTTTCGTTGTCTCTGTCTTGCTACCCAGAGACTGTGAAGCTTTATCCGGGTTTGATCACCTCTAAGATAATCTTAATGGATCTTTTGGGACCAATCAATCAACCCCTGAAGTTTCAACTCGAGCTCCCGAGGGAAGTGCCCTGTTGGTTTTCGTATCTGAAGAACTGACGAACATCGGCCTTCCTCAATATGACCCGCGCGCCACGCTATATCAATGATGTCTTACTGCAGCTATATCTGAAGGAAGAAGTCCGTCCAATCGGTACGTAATCAGACCCGGTTTTCAGAGCATTGGAGATCGCAAATATGGAACGTAGCTATACGGACGCTATAGCCGAAGAAGTAAAGTAATACAGTCAATGAGCTAGTTCTGTAAGGATAGTACAGAACGATTCCAAGGTGACTTGGACATATGTGGATCGCTACTGGGTATTCTTGACTACACAGGGGCTACCTTACATCCACAACAGCTGACAGACACTTTCAGCAGCAACGTTGCCTTATGGAGGGGGTTAATAATGAGTTGAGCTATGCTATGCAACACTACATGGACACAACATTGTGTCTCACCAAGACATTCAAAGCATAGTACGTATCTGCAAAGAAATCGACATATAATTAGAACAAAAAAAGTACCAGTGGACTGTTAGGGTTCAAAATCCCTAAAGCTGCAGTAATAGTAGTGGCCAGAATTCACCTCTTGCCTTCGTTATATCGCCGGTGACTCAGGCACAGCCGAAGCAGTACAATCTTGATCAAACACTATATTTTAAATGGAAAAGGGATCCCTCAACATCGAGTTTATGTACATCCATACAAAGCAATAAAGTATTCGAAGCTGTATATTACATATATAGCTTGTTATATGCACACGGTGACACATTGATTTTTTTCTATATTATACAATACACATTGCTGATACATTTGACTGACAACCACATGCATTCGTAGTGGCTACTCTGGTACATCTATAGCACAATTTTCAAAATGCAGGATTCGAACTGCAAAGAGGTCAGAAAAGAAATAAAAAGCGGGGGGGGGGGGGGGGGGGGGTATTGCTTGAAATAAATATCGCCGCCTAATGTAGGATAAACATTACTATCCCTAATGTAGAGTTTGAAAGTCCCAGATAAGATATGGCTAAAGGAGATAATAAGCCTCTTATCAAGCGTGAAGCTCTCAGCTTGGTAAAGTCCTAGACTGCTGGCTTCACATTGAATCTTTTATTTGCTGTTTATGGTTCTTCACTAGACTCAAATTCTACTTGAGCGTTTCTCGCACACGCGGGGTCCCGATATCGTCTACCGGTTTTCTTGCTATATGTCTAATGACTCTAATATCATGAATTTTAGATCCAGACCCCAGGACTCGGTATTTGATAGTTCTGTAGTTTTTGGAATATTAGATTGGCTTCCTGATAATCTGGTACCTAGATGCTACAGAGTAGTGGTCGGGGTAGGGTCAATAGAGGGTTCTGAATTGGGGTCTGTTTGAGCGAGCTTGACACCGGGTCAAGTAGTTAATTCTGTAGCGCAGTGTATCTAACAAAATAGCTGTTCTGTACGTGTGGTAATGTAGTAGAACGTCTGTCTTAAACGAAATGTTTTCTGGTCTCCGGGGGACTCAGGGGAAAGTGATGGAGCAACCGACGCCTTGGAGGTAATTCTGTGCCATTGTGCCTTGTGCTTTTGTTGTATCCAGGTAAGTTGACCCGAGGAGTGGAGGCAGCCGCGGCATGATAAGTGTGTAATGCGGTTCTCAGCTAATTTGAGTGGGAAAATTACATATTCAAGATTAGTTAATGCTAGGTTTGCAGTTAGAAGTATGTAATTGACTGTATCCCCGTTTTCGATAAGAAGTGAGTCATCAGGTGGCGCGTTGGAGGTGGTGCGGGCTACTGGTATTGTTACTCGAGCAACAAATTCGACCAGGTGAGAAAATTTGTTTTTATTCGAGCGTTGGGAACAGACTATGTCATTGAGACCATGATAGTTACATGTGTGACAGGTACGTGTGGTGTTAGTGCAGTCATATTCAATATTAGTCTTGATACCGCATTTTCTACATCCCATGGAGCATACAGATAAGGTGCGGTCAGACTGGCAGCATACATATCATTTTATTTGACGAGGTGTTGCCTGTACATGAAGTCGGTTGGTTTGGGTTTCGGTAATCATGCGGACAAGGTCTTCGATTGCGTCATTGTATGGAGAGATATGCGCGACTGGTCTAAGATTAAGATAGCGTTGGGGTACGGGTGTGAAAAGCGTTGGGGTACGGGTGTGAAATGCGTTGGGGTACAGTCACTGCGAAAGTCTTCGTATATTTTTCAATGTTGTCATTTTATTTGAACGAGATATACATTATGAACTTGGGCTTGTTGGGCGGAGGGAAGACCGTCAATAAATAAATTATGTATGACTATAGGACCACAAGTGCTACTTTGGGCCTCAGCAGTCTGAATGACCTATTCACAAAGTTGAGACCAGTCTTGGAGGCAATCATTTGGGTCTCTGGTAAACTCAGATATGATTAGTTGGTAGTTTCCATGGGTGTGAACGATTGATGGAGACTGTAAGCTTGAGATGGAGTTTCTTAGAGAATGTACCAAGGAGTGCGTCCTAACGCTTTGATAGGAAAGGTCCTCTTTAGAAGCATCGATTATTCGAATATTTTGAGGGGAGGGAATGGCACTTCCGTGATATCAGCAAATGTCTGAGCAAGGTTGACCTGGGCTTGGGTTGAACTTCACAGAAATGGCATACGAGGGTATGATCCATCTATTGTATTGAGAAGTATTAACCATGCCTAGATTGGCATCTGATTCATTGGTGTTGAACCTATCAGAAGCGAGTAGGGTTCTGGCTTCAATAGCAATTTTAAAGATCGAGAGATAGAGAGTATGTCGAGATCGTCGAGTTGACTAGTCGATTGCCTGGTGAAATATTGCCCATAATCTATAGAAGCTTGTCAAAGAAATTTCAGTAAACGATTAAACTTTAGTACAATTTGTCATACTAATAATATATTAGACTAAAATACTTATAATCCAGCATGGTCCAACGGTGTTGCCATGCTCGAGGAGTGAATGAGAAAAACCTTTGGTGAGAAAAAGATATGTCAGCCGCTTAGAGTAAAAAGACCGATTTCCAAAAACAAAATAAAAAGCAAAACCCGTAAAGTCAGCCATTTGAGATCATAGGATTGGAAGAGAGTTTTACTCAATGTGCAGAGGATTGAAGAGGAGTTTTCTCTCTGTTCAGTTGAATGGAAGAGAGGCGTATTTATTGATGATTGATAGGCTGCTATTTTACTGAAATGCATGGAAAAGGATATATGAGAAAGTACAGTATAAGAGGGTGCTCTACCGAGTTAAATCCTTCACTCTACTAAAGATTATGACTACTAGAGTAATCGTTTAGTCAACCATATTTTTTAATGAATTATCGAGTTTGGTGGAAAATGTCATACATGGAAAAAGAAATATTGGTGCCAGTGTGAAGGCATGTGAGAGGTGAGCAGGTGACTGTGTTGTTGGTGAGGTGGACCTAAGGCGCAGAAGATCAAGGCATATGGGACTGCAGTGAAGAAGGGTGGATCGAGACCAGCGATCTTGCTGTTGCAAGAGGTGACACCGGATACCAGATTCAAGCTTGAAGCGTTTTTCAGTGGTCGAAAATTAAAGTGGTCGAAAACTAAAACTGAAAGAATAGAACTCTGTATTTAATCTTCAAGTATTTGTTTTGGTAAGTAGCCGGCGGACTTTGCGAAGTTGATTGGGGCTTGACGTAGTAAGCCGGACAATGTGGTTTCGGCTTTAAGAAGATTGATTGCCGTCAAAGAAGCTAAAAAGGTGGTGAAAGAGCAGAACGCTTTCAAGGAAATTATGTTTGAAGACGAAGGAAGCGAAGACAGCGAGATAGATACCAATGACAAGCAAGTGCGGGCCGCTACCAAGGCGTTATTGAAGGTTACCAAGGAGTTATTGAAGGCTACCAAGGTGCAGTATGTGGCAGTATGAGGATCTTGTTGAGCAGATACAAAAGAATGCATTAAAGTAAGGTCAGCATGGTTCTAGGTGGCTTGTGCCTTTGTTACGTGGTGACATCGGTCAGATTCTATGGTGGCACTGGCTGGCGATAAAGTTGTTTGAAGGAAGAAGATACTAGAGGATCTGAATGATCTGATGTCTTGTACATTCAGTTTGTTGAAAGCTTTGTTGATAGGAGTAAGGCAGATAAAAACATGGTGCTGAAGTTGTTTGAGAGAGGTGGTCTGGTTGACGTGTTAAATCAAAGGACATGCGTGAGTGAAGAAACAGGCTGAAAAGGAGGGGGTGAATAGGGTTTTGAGTTTTAGTTCATGTAGAAGCTAAGAACAAGGAGTTCCAGGCGACTACTGCAAAGCAGGTGGCAGGTGCAGGATTTAATGCGATTAGTAATTTGAAAGGAATGTGCAATGCTTGTAAGGAGTCTGGGCAATATGATATGGAGTGACCAGTACTGAAAGAAGTAGTATGTCATTTCAGTAGAAAGAAAGGGCACTTGGCTCGGCTCTGTCCGGCTGAGTGGCAATCAAGCGAGTGCTGCAACATGTGTTGCACTTGAGGGGGCATGCAACACGTATTACTTGACAGTTCCAAAGATAGTGCCTAAGGTACAGGAAGGAATCTGAATTATGATGATGAGAAAGGGCGAATCATCGGTTGGATACACCTTCTTTTCCTCTTCCGACCGAGTGAGATGTAGTCAGGAAGTCCCTGGAACGGGTTTATTTGGGGATTAGAATTTATTTAGTATTAGGGTTTTTTAAAGACTATATTTTGATCTGGGGTTATCCACTCAGACTAAACTGATTGGGAAAACACATTATCAAAACAATAACGTCAGGAATAGTTCAATAAATGAACAACGCCACCCCATATACAAGGGGAGTACGTTGAGATACAGTTATCTTTACGACTTACTACATTTTTAACTGATTTATATGATGTACACTATTGAACATATCCTGAATAGGAATAGATACTAGCAGGGCCCATAGGACCCAGAGTAGTAAAGGATAAGAAAAACATTATAGTAAAAGAGGGAATGAGATGGCTCAGACATCGACAACGGAAATGACATTTCCCGGCGTAGGACGACCAAGAGAAACCGACACAGGCTGTGGTTTTGTTATCAGTAACCCTACTGACAGTATGCCAGCACTTTTGACAAACAGCAGTAGCGTATCAGGGTCAGAAGAGTTTAGAGGAGCTCAAGAAATTGGGAGACACACAAGACGTTTGGGACAATATAACCGTAGACGAAGGACATACGTTCGCCGCCATCTAGACCAGTTGAATGATAGGGTAGAGGTACCAGAAAGCAAAGAGAGGATGACCGAAGAGCCGGACCTGCTGGGAACTACGCCCGGAACTAATACAATAAGGAGTCGAACAAGGAGACATGAAGGGTTGGGTCAAGATCAAAGAAATCCAACAATAACATCGCCATGGACACTAAGGACACTCCCATCACATCGATATATACCGAGTTGGACGTCGACACATCCACAAGAATCACATGAGAAGGACAAGAAGTATGGAGAGGACACAGAATGACACTTACAACAACGTGGAGAGTGAACAACAAAAGTACAGGTAGGTGTACTTGTTCAAAGTCCCTATGACATCAAGAAAGCGGTAGAAACATCGAAAAGGTACATAATAGGGGTGCCCGCAGTATTGTGACAGTTATGATTGTTCTTGGTGTTGCCCACACAGAACAGGTAGAACTCCAGATACACATGAGGGACAATCACTAGAAGTAGGTAAATAGAATAGCAAAAGCAATAGACATTGAGCACACACAAATGCACAGATACAGGACAAAGTAACTAAAACAGGGTGAGCACAGACCAGTACAAAAGGGGGTGATATCGTATAATACACACACGGAGTATCAGCTGCTAGCACATCGATAGATACGCACACGCGTGAGAGATCACAGAAATTGCAGACACATGATTGTAGAACACAAATACATTTCGGAGTAATACAATAACAAAAGATGTGATGCTGTGGGTGAAACATGTGCCAGTGAGAGTGAACATGTTCATGCAACAGTGACATTGTGTACAGTGAGTAATTAGAGCCACTAAGGGGGTTAGGAGTCGTACGAATGAGAGGCGAATGTGAGTTCGTCGGACGGGGATAGAAAGAGCAGCCAACTAACGTGTTTGAGAACAGGCTGGAGAGGCGTCTGAGGGACAACCGGGAAGAGCAGGCGTAGTAGTGAGACGGAGTAATAATAGGCGAGAGTAAGGAGTCCCATCAAGGGAGTAAGGGCACGATCTGACAGAGTAAGGAGCACTCGGTACGACATCCGGGGCTGGCAAGGAGCAAGGCCGATCAAGATGAACATCGTCGAGGCAATAAGATCACGGCACAAGAGCAGGACGTGCACGATAGGGCACAAGAGCAGAACGTGCACGATAGGGCACACGAAGGAGATGTTTCGTACGATGAAAGGAAGAGATCATAGAGACGACGAGTACTTAAGACAAAGAGAGGAGTACCCCCAGCATCACATCGTTTATCTATAACCCGCAAGAACAAGATAATTTAATTATGACCAACACCCGACAGAGTGGTCGGCAACAGCATCTCTCTCCGGAACAACACGAACGAGAGGACATCCATCAACCACTGAACAACCTTGTCGATGAACATCGGACAAATCAGTCGGTACTTCAACGTGCGCTAATGGCACAACAGCATCGTATTGGGAGAATTACGACACCTAGAGATGTGGACTTCACGGAGCAGGAGTCGGGGACCCCCGATACATTGGGAGCGGCACGCCTATCGACACAGAACCATCTTCAGGCAACGATGACACTGAGAAAAAACGTGAGCAACACAGCGGGCAAGCGTCCTCATAACCATCCCAGAGGGGTGAGACGAAGCCGAAGTCGAGACAGCGGTACCCCAGAACAACTGACGAGTCTCCTCCGGCGACAACAATCACTGCTAGAGAAGTATTATCGACGACTGCAACGTCTACAACGTACTACCACACCTCCGATACCAGACAACTTGGAGTTTCGCATCAGAGAGGCAGACCAGCCTCGACACGGGTTAGGTTATACATCGTCGGACCAGGAGGGGAGGTAGTCACCGCAGGAAGAAGTGATCGCTATAGGATTTTAACCGGGCCCGACAGAACCCTCACGGCAGAGAAGCATTGGATAACCGTCGTGATAACATGGAGACATCATTGCATACACAACGACAGGGGGTCGGCAATTCGAGCACGAAGCGGTAAGCGACATGCTACCGGCACAACGGATGCTTGAACGCACACCGTCGAGTCAAGTGGCTTCTGCAGACAAGCCTAGAAGTCTCGACCAGCAGTACACATCCCCTACACCGGAATGTATTGCAGCCGATCGTCAAGCATTACACGCACGGATGCTCAAACTTTGGAGGAACTATGTAGTGCGGTGGAGACTAACAATTTACCGCGAGCAGAGGCGCTACGAGGCGTGCTGGAGACACCACGAGCAACGCATGATTCTCGACCGGCGAACAAACAGGAACCGCGGGAACCACGTAGCTGGACAGAGTGGCCCTCTAACAGATACAACCTTGGTAACATCATGGAGCGCGATACAAAAAGGGCATTACAAGAAGCCCTTAAGAACACACCGATTTTGGATCTCACTAGATGAAGCGTGGAGTTTTCGGTGGTTGTACAAAGTGTTGAGTCATTTCAAAGCCGAACAATTTACGCTTGATTATATTAAATCCAATCATCAACGTCTAGTGGCGTGGACACCGGAGTTGCAGATTACGCAAATTTGTTCACATGAGACTCAGTCAACGGTCGACTCTACATTTCGTAAGCTAGCAAAGAGACATCTCAAACTCAGCAACGTTCCAGTAATAGAGTAGATTACTTATCTTATGGAGAATGATCGTCGAGCACATGAACGCTGTCAAGCCGATGCAGACTTTAAACAGAACTTGTTGAACCACTGCATCGTTCAACTAATGGAGGATACTCTTGGCTCGCGGACATATGGACGCACCTGACAATTACATCTAAAGTGGCAACTGATGGAAAAGCATGAGTTATTGCAGCTATTGAGCCCGGATATCCAAAAGGTACAGATACGGTCCACACAACGGCTAATGAACCGTCGAGGTCATAATGGGAACACAGGCAGGAGTGATACAACAGGCCGACCCAGCCCACACACAGGACAACGTCAGCAACGACAGTGGCAAGAGCGATCAACAGCAACGACTACACCAATGACAAGTAACGGCTACCGCGCACAAGCGCCACCAGGCCTCCGACACATACCACGATGCCATCACTATAGGGCGGCACAATCAGGGATGCAGGACAATAGATCGAGATCGGCAGATACCAATCTTCAGTCGAGATACACATTCGGTACAACGACGACATCACCACAAGGGCAAGGGTACCAACAATCATAGTATCCCAACAGGCAACCGGCGATTACCACATCGACACCACATGTTAACGTGGTCACGCATGATCATCCAGTCCGGAACAGAGATATAAATACATTACATTTTGATGGAGAATGCCGGGCAAGGCGTAGACTCATATTCGACTACACTACAGTCCTCATGGACCCCTTTACCGGAGCAACCCTAAGATATAAGGGTGTCCGATGATGATGTATCACTTACGTTTACACATACACTGCAGGCAGAAATGGCGATCCAAGATCCACTACTGCCTTCCGATAATCGTGTTTACATCCAAAAGTAGATGAATGGGCGTACATTCCGTGCGTTGGTGGACACAGGTGCAAACCTTAGCTGCATTGCTCGGGCATCTGCAGACCTCTTAGGACGACCAATCACAACCGGTTCATTAATATACTTGTCTCACAAGGCAGCCCGAACTCATCGTCTAGGGACAACGGAAGTATTACCGATACATTATGGATCAGAAATCATCAACGGATCGTTCTAACTTATGAATCACCGAACGGCATCGACATTATACTTGGGCTAGATATGATGACTGACTTGGGCTAATACCTTGGAGAGATACAATCACCGCTGACACCGATTGACCCATTAGAACTCGACGACCTTCTCGAACCAATGGCTCGTCGCCAAGCTCCCAACACCAGTGTGCGGGCAAGACTCGCCACAGTTTTAGAAGCAAACGCCGACATTGCGAACAATGCACATTGTCGCTTAGAGGGGAGTGAGGTCGCGATATCAGTAACACGCGAGCAAGCCATGAACATGAGAAGTCGACAAACAAATACAGAAATGGTTGAAAGACTTGGGTGATTAAGAAACATACTACGCCAACGACGGTTAATCTTCCACTACTGGCAGTTCCGACATTCGACAGCGAGGGCAACGTAAAGAACGTGCACGTATGCCTGGATATGCGGGCGGTCAACGAAATGATCCCAGGAGACCAGTTCTTGATACGGAGGGTGAATAATGTCATTTTTCGGTTGAAGAGCAGGAAGCAATATACCACACTCGATATATCAGCAGCATATCATAGACTACCGATACATCCCGATTCTAGAAATGATCAGCTTCACACATGACAGATATCAGTACTCATGCCACACTCGATATATCAGCAGCATATCATAGACTACCGATACATCGTGGTTCTAGAAATCTGTTCAGCTTCACACATGACAGATACCAGTACTCGTTCACATCAGCACCATTCGGTTTACACGTATTGACGCAGCAAATCCAGCGAACGCTCAGTACAATGCTCGATGGACTGCCAGTCCATCACTACATTGGCGACATTGATGATCAAGAGACTGACATACCACAGTTTCAAACTGAATCCGGCAAAGTGTCACTTCGCAATTGCAGAGGTTATGATACTGGGCAAGAAAGTCTCAGCGAAAGGAATTGATGTTGACTTTGAGAAGCAGGCTAAACTACTGGACTGGCCAACACCTCAGCGGTACAAAGACATTGCCTCCGCGTTGGGTCTGGCTAACTTCTTGCACGATTATTTGCCAACTTTGCACATGTGGTAGCGCCACCAC
The DNA here is from genome assembly GCF_001186125.1 of Sphaeroforma arctica JP610. NCBI lineage: Eukaryota > Ichthyosporea > Ichthyophonida > Sphaeroforma > Sphaeroforma arctica. The sequence goes on from NW_014040511.1 coordinate 15,942, forward strand.
GAGAACTCTGTAAATTAAACCTAATGAACTGATAGGAGATAGGTAAGAACAACGCCATTCGGATGCATGGCAAGCAATGAAGGACGCGATAGTTAACGCGGTCGCACTACACTTCCCGATGGATGACGTCCCACTCAACCTCGAGGCAGACGCTAGTGACTACGAACTGGGGGGAGCGCTGTTTCAGTGGGTGGAAAGCAAAAAGCATTACCTCATATTCTTCAGCAAGACCCTCAATCAGGCTCAACAGAACTACACAACACCAATGAAGGAACTCTTAGCGGTAGTCTACGAGTTGACACACTTCCGAGACTACCTCGACGGCCAACGTTTCACGGTGTTTACGGATCATAAGGCATTAGTGTATACGAATAACCAACTGAATCTTAACCGAATGTTGCAGAGTTGGCATCATATCATAGCGCCTTTCAACTTTACAATTTCAAATATACCTGGGGAGAAGAACGTACAGCCGGATATGCTCAGTAGGACACATGAAGGGACTGTGGGGAAAGACGTACCAAAAATTCTGTACGCAGACTGCTGGCAATTATTTCCAGCTATTTCGAACAGGCACAACGTATATTTGGCCACAACAATATAGATGTGTTCGCAGCACCTCATAACGCTCAGCTTTCTAGATGTTGGACTAAGAACGACCGCGACGGTGCGTTTGATCATGATTGGGCGTTGGTACAGTGGGCTTTTATCGGCAGTAAAGGATTATCGGTTTTTCAGGCGAATGTTAATGCAGGCAATAAATTCGTTTTCTTGGCTGTGCCTACGAGCCATGGCGTTACAGCATTTTTGACGCGATGGGGTGAGAAGTTTTAGTATGTGGGCAAGTCCATTGGTCTCAAAGTGGCGTCGTTTGTTTTTCAGCAACTTATGGACGAGATATATTCTAGGGACCAGAATATCAGCAATAACAAAAAGTCAATATGAAACCCAAAACCACAGGATTATCAGATACTGAATTTGGGGGGGGGGAGGGGTTAAGGATACAATATTTCTGATAATAGTGATCAGAAAATATAGCGAGATTACCGGTAGATGGTACCGGGACCCCTGTGTGTGAGAGAAACACTCAGATAGAATTTGAGTCTAGTGTAGAAACACGAAACACAAGCAAGGACACAATGCCAGTCCTTCAGCCGAAAACTTTACCTAGCTGAGAGATTCGCACGTGAGAAGAGGTCTATTGTTTCCTATGGTCGTATCTTTTCAATTTCTCTCAAACTTGTCATTTTGGCACTATCCTTACCATGTTAAGTCGTATAGACTACCGGTTCTACCGCTAATCTTTCTGATGACTCTGATATCAGAAATATTTGAATTCTAATTCCAAAACCGAGTATTTGATGATTCTGTGCCTTTGGGTTCTGGATTGGCTTTGGATAATCTGGTCCCTAGATGCTACTTAAATTAGAGAAAGGAATTGAAAATAGCATCTAGAAAATTTGATTGGGTAATTAGAAAACGTACCCGTAAATTCATATGTACATTTACTGACTTTCCCATGTAGGCCATGTACATTTATAGTATTCCCTTACAATAAATATCACAACTGGTTACAACTATAATGAGACTGCAGTTGCAATAGAAATATGTTTTTCGAAATCTAGGCACCACACTATGGTGATGTGTACTCGATGGGAAATACATCCGAACACATGTGTAAACATAATGGATACCACCGAAATGTTTACAAACACAGGTGTAAATATATAGGTCAAGAATATAACTCAAGAATACAATACAGGTGAATGCAAACAAGCACATACACAAACTTAGATGAGGTCTGTACACGAATCTCAAATCCAGAGACTCATATGCCGCGTATACCTTATGCACGCATTCACATCTTAGATGGCAAGACTTGTGCACATTGAACTTATGTGAAACAAACACACACGCTACTCAAATCCAGAGAATGAAAAACATGACAGACAATACAAGGGCACGACACCAATGTAGACATATATGAACGTCGGGACATACCGGAAGCATAGATATATTTTTGAATGGGAAAACACAAGGCAGAAATATTCTAATATTTTGAATATTGCACAAGCAAGTCACCGTATACACGTTAGAGATACACATATAAACACATTTTGAAGAGTATACATCGAGTCACATAGAGAACAGCTCTCATTCGAACCACGAATAGATGAACCACAAATGTATAACTAGACATGGACTAACACGGACTATATATACAAACACAATTTGTGATTACAAGGAATCACAAAATACGGGTAAGACACGATAACGTAAATTTTGTGTCTCAAAGTACATACCACAAGCAAACGACACTGTATCAAAGTGAGACAGACACGTATATAAAGAACAACACCGACACATGTGCATCTGCTACTGCTATTAACAGGCGAGCATGTCCAAACAGACCTACTGAAGAAGGTACAACTACATCAGTTGTGTGGTGTAGTATCGGACAGCCCCCAACTTCGCTCCGAAACAGAATTGCAGATTACAACCTCACCCTCCTTGGTATCACGTTCAAAATATCTCAGACCGACTCAGTCCATATTATCACTACAAGTGTTGGCCAGCTTTATTCCACGCAATGGCACACAGGTCTTAGTTCTCACCTAATGGTAGAGGTATTCTGGATCCATCGCCGTGAACTAACGCACAGTATATCTTCCATCGTTGCATCCCTTGACCCGAGCTTGTCGCGGCAGTTAGACAATCTCAACTTTCCTTTAATCTCCCAAAACCTCTCCAACGATTATGAATACATATAGACATATAAAACTTTTCCAAATTGAAATAAATTATAGTATCCCTTTAAACTTAGAGAGGTCAATTGTCAACACGAGCAAGACAAACTCGTACTACCAAAGACAAACGACGCACTCTACAACCTACAAAGTACGCATTATTTTTTCCAAACTGGTCTTGACAAGAGGATTTCACTATTTTTGTGTACATGAAAATAGCCAACACTTCTTCACCTTCTCATGGAGAGGGGCACAATACTCATTTAAGTCAGCACCTTTTGGACTACACTCGCCAACAGCACAACTTGAAGGAGTGAAGACAAACCTACTCATTGACATTAAAGGTAAAGGTGTACAAGTATATGTTGATGACATAGCCATCACAAGTCTCACATACGAGGAATTCAGTTAGACAGTAAGAGAAGCCATTGTAACACTTAACTCTGCCAAATTCAGGCTGAACCACAACAAAAGTTCTTTTGTAGTGAAGACAGTTTAAGTTGAAATCGTCTGCCAATGAGTGTAGTCCAAATGGTACTGACCGCACAATTTCAACTAAAATTGGTTTTACTGCGAACGCACATTTGTCGTGGTTCAGCCTGAAGTTGGCAGAGTTAGGTGTTGTAATGACTTCTCTTACTGTCATTGTGTTCCTCTTCTGTGAGACTTACGATGGCTGTGTCATCTTTATATACTTGTACATCTCTAATGCCAATGAGTAGGTTTGACTTTACTGAAGGTTAGATATGTTATTTTTAGATATTATCAGAGTCTCAGTGATAAAAGTCGTAATAGATACAGTAAAACTTGAAGAAGAAAAATGATTTGGGGTTTGTAATGTCTGACTCGGACAATATATACATATTTGGTTTAGGAGGAAATGATCTAAATGTACATGGCCTACATGGGAAAGTCACTAAATGGTACATACAAATTTACGGGTACGTTTTCTATTTACCCAATAAAATTCTATAAATGCGAGTTTCAATTCTTTTCTCAAATTTATTTATTGAAAATTTGATTTAGTCCAAGTGGCAAGACAATAGTAGCGAAATATAAAATATATATAAAAGCTTATTTAAATTCCACACTAAGAAATATATCTTTGACTGCGGCAGATTCCTTTTAGGTGACAAGATGACATATTTTAAGGTTTTAGGGTTTTTTGCACAGGATATCCTGTGCATCAGAGAAGGATTTTGGGTGAGAATCTGACTGCATGAACACGGCTTCCGAAAAAAAGTCTTTATATGTGAGTTACATCGCTACTTGCTTAAAGCTTCAAGCACAGACATTGGATGAGGGCTGTGGATGGAAAGGCAGTTACTGCATTAAGGCTATATGTCTATGTGATTGGTGCATATAAAATAATACATCACATGTCTTTCTGGTTGTGTGATTAAAAATTGAGCATTCATCATGAAAAGACAGGATGAAGTAGTGTGATTCCGATGAATTTGCTATGGAACTTATAGCAAAACATCAGAATGTGATGGAAGGTAGTTCAGGTGATAAGTTCAGTCGGAAACGACATAAAAATGTCTACACAAAATGAGAGACTACAGGTCTCGGGCCAGATTTTACAGCAAGAAACCCTCTTTGATAAATGGAAGTCATCAGAGTTAGCACACTCCCCAGAGCTAAGTCATCAGAGTTAGCACACTCCCCAGAGCTAAGTCATCAGAGTTAGCACACTCCCCAGAGCTAAGTCATCAGAGTTAGCTCTCTCCCCAGAGCTAAGTCATCAGAGTTAGCTCACTCCCGAGAGCTAATCAAGTTGATTAAATAATACTTAAGCAACTTCCGAGAGCAGAATAAGTTTTTCAACCGATTCCCGAGAGTGGATTAAGTATGCCAACGGCAACATTCTAAAAATAGCTGTGGTTCTATGTGAGTCACAGCCTATGCGGAAAGGCATCATGTGATCAGCATGAGATTTAGTTGCAGATAAGTTGAAATAGAATAGCATCGAAGTGTTAAAGTGTTCTGCATAAGGTTTCTCATACTGACCTTATGAGTTTTTACCCTGGCCAGCCCAAGCGGCTGAACACTAGCACAAACACCTTAGGTATAAAACCAAAGGTGAGGTCAGAAATAAATACATACATTTGCACTTTATTTGAAGTCTACCATATTGCACTCTAACACAAAAGTTCAGTCAGAGCGAGTCAAGGACTTGAATAGTGAACTTTGCAATAAACAAGGGGTTTGCTACTGTAAAAGTGATTTCCTCTCGAAAACTCAAGTGCACTAATTATTCCTAAATAAGCGCTCTACAATTTTTTATTTATTTATCAAATGTAAGTCGCAAAAGCACGAACTTCCACCCTTGAAATTGTCAGTAAGTTTATAGGTCACTGCTATGGAGACAAAGAGGAGAGACCTGTATTACTGTGCTAGATATATATAGCGCTGCGCTAAATATAACATTCTGGACAGAGTTGTAGTAAATAAGTGTTTTGTGCAAGATGGGCTGTGTGAGGTCTAGGTGTAAGTATGTAAGACCTAGACTATATAGTTTACCTCTTTCAGTGATATGTTCAATACCACCATCAGTTAGTTGTAGTGGAAAAGTTCCCGTTTCAAAGTTCGTGAGTAAATGACATATTTTGGTGTGCATGTAGTTAACTGTCGCACTTCCATATATAAAAAATCGGAGAGTATGGAGAGTAGCTGATGGGCACACGATAAAGGATACAATAGACCTCTTCTCAAGTACGATTCTCTCAGTTAGGAAAAGTCCCTAGTCTGAGAGAACTGAACTGATTCTTTATTTGTGTCTTCATTAGACTCATGAGTTACTTGTTTCTCTCACACGCGGAGTCTCGGTATAGCCAATCGATTCTAACGCTAATATTTCTGATGACTCCAATATCAGAAATATTCCAATCCTAATTCTAAAACTCAATATTTGATGATCATGGGTTTTGGATTTTGGATTGGCTTTTTGATAATCTGGTCCCTAGATGCTACAGAGTGAGTATATGTCTAAGTTAGACTGTGGTGATTTTACTGTGCGAACGGTACTACGTACGATTTGTTGTAGCAGTTGGTTGGGTGGGTGGAACCGGAGGGTATGTAAATTTGTTTTTATTCACATGTTAGCTACATTCATCAGCCACATGACCTGGGCGTGAGCATATGACACAGGTACCAGAAGACATGGCTTGAGTACATGCACGAGCGTTGTGACCTTCCTGACCGCAGCGGCCACAACCTTTAGGAAAGAGTGAGAAAGTGTGTGTTGTGATTTAACATACATATTTCCGTGTTCGTGTTAGACGATTTTGATTGTTACGTTGAGAATTGAGATCACTTATCGTCTGGACAAGGACAGCAATAGTAGGACTATGTGTAGATGAAGTGACGGCATTAGCTGTTGACATTTGCTGGGTCGTTTTGGTATGCCATGTTTCCAGGTAAGTACAAAGATCACCAATATTAACCGGTGAGCGGTCACGAATTTGCATCTGGTAGATGTTTAGGAGTTGATTACGATCAGCTTAGCCGAGTTCACCGATAAATATTTTTTTGGACACTAGTGTTCAAGATGGTACCATGAACGGTGGCAGCAGCAACCGCAGTTTCACATGTCAAAGACCATTCGCGAATTTCTGAAGGACCATTTGCGAACATCTGAAGGACCATTCACGAAGAGATGTGGTGGGTCCTCGGTGCATAGTAGTCAGGTTGGCAGCATCAACTATCTCGTAGATGAGATTAGATTGATGTTTTAATTTAGATTTTAGAGAAGCAAATAGAATCCACAAATGTTCATTCCTGATTGTCTTGGCGAGAGCTAGGCGAAGAGCAGGATCTATTGACAAGATGAGAATTGTTTTTGCTTTCTGATATTTACCATTAGCTCGTGTCTGCGTAATGAAAGTTCCAATGACAATCATGTAGTGTTGAAAATCAGT
>NW_014040511.1:23570-34090 GCF_001186125.1 Sphaeroforma arctica JP610
GAGTTTCGAAATGCCAAGAAGACTCTTAGATCCTACCGCGCCACCCGCAATTTTCTGATTTGGTCCCCATCTTACAATTTAAGTAAAACTATTAGCAAAGAAACAAGGACGAAGGACCTATGGACGATGTATGATATTATTGGACAATTCTACTTCCACAGTCCGTGAAAGTCTCTCTGCCCATCAATATGGCCTACGTCCATGAATTCCAAGCAGGCCTTGTTGATGTAAAAAGCTTCAAATGTATAATGCTCCAGACCGACACCGAAATTCAGGGTCTAAGCTTTTCTAGTAACTTTAACCCACCCGCAATTTTCTGATTTGGTCCCCATCTTACAATTTAAGTAAAACTATTAGCAAAGAAACAAGGACGAAGGACCTATGGACGATCTATGATATTATTGGACAATTATACTTCCACAGTCCGTGAAAGTCTCTCTGCCCATCAATATGGCCTACGTCCATGAATTCCAGGCAGGCCTTGGCGATGTAAAAAGCTTCAAATGTAAAATGCTCCAGACCGACACCGAAATTCAGGGTCTCAACTTTTCTAGTAACTTTTAAAATGATTGTTATTTAACTGGTCTCTCACAGGAAGACGAGATATATGGGTCTTCGCGCTACCTTTACCTTCATTACCATTTATGATTGGTACTCTACGAATTCAGACCACCTGACTGCCACACAGCGGGCATATCGCGCCACTGCACACCACCCTGTAGTTAATCGCCAACCTGAACGTATACAGACATGTTTCGTCTGTTGGAAAACCACGCATCATTCTTCCAAATGTCCAATGTGCGGCGCAAAACACCACGACAACACTAATCCAACGCACTATCTGTAGTAAAATGAGACACAATAATGTATGCTGCGGCCGCCGATCAATTAAAAACAAAAACTGTTATCCCTCTAGTACTAATATCACTGTTGATCACACTAAACAACACCAAGGTGATAACATTGTAGCATCTAGAGACCAGATTATCAAAAAGCCAATCCAAAACCCAAAACCTCAGAATGATCAATTGTTGAGTTTTGAAATTGGAATTCAAATATTCTTGATATTAAAGTCATCAGAAATATTAGCGGTAGAACCGGTAATCTAAACCAGGACTCCGCGTGCGAGAGAAACACTGAAGTAGAACCCCGAGTCTAGTGAATTAGAAAAAAAACAACAAATAAAGACTCAGTTCGGTTCTCTCAGACTAGGGACTTTTCCTAGCTGAGATAACCGCACTTGAGAAGAGGTCTATCTTATCTTTTTAGTCGTACCTTTCAGCTACTCTCTATACTCTACAACATGCTCATCGACGAGGGCGCTACCGTTAACTGATTTCTCTCGAAGAACTTGCCCACTAGTTGGCAGAAGATCATACGAGGATGAGGTATTCTGTTGGGCCTAGGGCTCACACGTCTTGATGCTTTCCTTCGACAGCTACTGACATATCAGATCCGTCTACAAGACCATAGACACAAACTCAGCCTTCTTCCTAAGCAACTAACATGCGAAATCTCTTACGGCACCCGCTCAAAACGTAGTCCTCACCTCAATGGTGGTTATCACGTATCATACGATACCTTTCGGTGACGCTTTACCGAGCTTCATCATTCACATCCATTGCATCCTCGGTAGCCTCCAACTCAAGCAAAACCCGGTTGCCATCGTCATATTCCTGTGGATACCAACCAACACACGCGTCCCTAAATCTATCTCTGTTCCCTCCCTGCCCTCTTCTGGCGCGGAATCAATCTGGCCCCCAACTGGCACGGACCCACTTCTGCTCTCTACTAGAACAAACCCTAATGTATCTACTAGCACAGATCCTGATGCCTCTCCTATTATTCCCTCACATCCTACCCCTGTTGCTGTTCCTCAGACTACCACGAAGACTTATGATGAATACCGCCGCAATAATGGCTACCAACCGAGAGCCTACATTGCGTATGGTAGCAAATGATCGAATCACCTTGACACACCAGCCGCCTGTCATGGTCACAATGGAAGCATGGATGTTGAACACAGGTGACTGGCTGCGAGCAAATGACATTTCTCGCATACAATCCAACAATTGACGTCTGTGCATCTGCATCTAACACTCAACTACCACGATTCGCAGGCTCGAAGCTGGTCTCGTCAACTGCTTCACAAAAGTCGATTATACGAACGAGCGTGTTTATGGTAGCCCTCGCTGGTCTCACATCAGCGACCTCCGATTGAACATTCGACTAGGTACTATCATTACTGCCCTCTTTTTCTTTTCTCACCACGGACATTTTGACATAATTTTGAATTCCGAAATGTCTTTTCAGTTACCCCGAGGTCACCAGTATAGTGCTGAAGATCTGTTCTAAAAGTCTAATTTCGGAATAAAAAGATAAGAAGAAGAAAAAAAATCCGAACCTCGCTCCGCCCCCCGAATTTATTTTCAGGGGCTTCTAGTTTGCCCGGCGAAATGTCGATGCAGAATACATCAGCCCCCACCAATGTGCCTGGCACACAATTCCCTTTACCCGAGGACTGGGCAAATATGCTCAAGTCTATCGCGACGCTCCACGACCTAGTAAAAACCTTACAAGAAAAAATCGTGGACCATGAATCCCGCCTCAGTACAGCGCCAAACAGCAACCGCACTAATGCATTTAAATTTGGTGTGTGAGCTCACTTCAAGAACCAACAAATGATGGTACTGCGATAACCACACCGGCAAAACGCTTGCGCACCAATGAGCAGCGTAACATTGAAGTTGCCAGCTACGATTCCAAAGTAGCTAAATCCACAAAACCGACTCCCAAAACACGACCAACCCCTCCAGTACCAAAGGTAACAGCCCACCCAGCAGTTTCTGAAGCTCTTGTCTCACAAATGACGGGTCGCCAGCTGCCGGAAAATCCTCTAGGCAATTGACGGATATAACTCCTGTCGGGCTCTTTTTCAAAGCAGTATTTCCAAATGGCAAGCCTCCCTCACGCTATACCTTCGAAGAAGTGTGGTGCTCCCACTCTATTTGGATCGTCACCAGGAGAAGGCAGATCAACTGGAAGCACGTGATGCAAATATCGACATGGAAATAAACAATATAGAACTTGTTGAGAGGGTGCTTCAATCAAAGCGTGACAACCCCACAACCCAGGACTCCGCACTCAACCCAACTGCCCCATCAGCGGTTTCCCGACTCTTGGACCGTTATGTACTTGTCAGAGGACGAACAATGTTAGGGCCTATGCGGATGACGCTTCTTAATCCACGAGGTCTCAATATAGATACTCTGATGTAATCAGATTAGTGTTTGAATGTTATATCGATTTTGGATCAGGTTGATGTCATGTGTGTGGTTGAAACCTGGCATCATGTGACTCTACTAAATCATGTACGTTCTTCCACGAAGTATGATATCCTACATAGACCGTACATTCTTCACACTGTGGTATTGTAATATTTTCCAAGCATCACCCATCGAAGTACCACCTCATCCATTTATCACCATATGCGGTTTTCTTCTCCTGCTTTGGTATTCGAGTGGCTGTATTCTACCTCCCATTCAACTTAACAGAGGCAGAAGTGCACACTGGCAACTTCCAACCAGATGTCGTTTGGGGTGATTTCAATTTCAAAGCTAGACAGTATGGTCACACATCCACGATCAATGGGCCCCGCAAAAAGACGGTAGAGACCACTATTATCAGTGCCTGGCGCCTACAGTACCTTCATACGGAAGGATCTACCGGTACAGGGCACGCGTTCTACAGGCGAACAACTGTAGCCTCTTTTCAAACATACCTTTTTGCGGATCATGGTATCTACGAGGACCACAAATTTGGTCTCGATCTTCAGGTGGTCCTAAATAAACCAATAATCCGTCTTCGGCGAGCGTCTCCGTCTCAATCACCCCCCTAGCACCAGAGTCTTCTATCCCACGGCTACAACCGGTGTTGCCACCGACTGAATCGTTTACACGACAAGACCCGCACCCTGTTGTTTCAAGCTGAGCTCCGTGAGCAAGCATCAACATCTGTTACGGTCATACCTGACAATACATGGACCGTCAAACGGATTGGAGCGCATACTCGATCGAATTGGTGAAACGTAGCGAACCCTGCCATTTCGGGATATCACTACTATGACACGTGGGTACAATGTTGCCCAGCACAACATCCGGATGTACAAGAATATCGCACATCAACGTTGATCACCGCGTCAGCCTTGTATACAGGGCGTCCAGGATTCGTGCGCTGTACTGAAGGATCACTACCAAGATTCCTTCAACTCAACTAATTCACACGTCATTCTCCCGGACACAGCACCAACACCTCCATCAAATGCAGTTATTCACTCGGAGATTGTTTTGGAGGCAATGCTGCGCTATCCAAACAAGGGTCCTGGTCCAGATGGTATCCATATCCTTCTTCTTAAAGTCACACTAGAACGATCCACTGAAACCCCGCGCCCTGACTCTGACAGTCCACTTATTAGCATCTTGACCGAGGCGTTCTCGGCTCTCTTAATGGTGTAAATTTCGGTCTCTTAAGGCGATATTAAAGTCTTAGAGCAGTTAAACGTAATAAAGTCTTCTAAAGCTCAAATGAAATTAAAGTAAAATAAACGTAATTAGTCTTTTAGTAAAGTTAGGTTTGCCTCGTGAAAACAGCAATACTCTGAGGGATTGTGAGGCTGAGACATTGCCTATATATAATCCTCTCAGTACTGTTTTCGCCGAAGGGATTTTATTTAGTGTTTTGTTGTCGCTCTATTTAGAAACTATGGTATGTTTTTTCGGGCGAATCCGAGAGACTCATAAAATCCTATCTTTAGAAAAAAAGTAAAAAAGAAAGAAAAATACTCTTGATGTCTCTAGTTAATATCTTAACCAACAACTAGCCACTTATCAAGAATTACCGACTAGCCTTCCTCAGACTGGCACATCTGGTTGGCTGAACGGAGGTTAAACTAGGTAACGCTAATAGTCCCTAGAAACCTATATTCGGTTGAGCCATCTCGCTACCGAAGTATTCAGTTATAAATAGATTTGGAAGTTAACATTTTTCTAGTCCAAATCATATCTTTAGCATTTTAATCGGGCCTTTTAATGGCCTTATCCAAATATCTGATATGTAAAATGGAAAAGGTATTTAATTAGTGAAAACCGTTAAAAACAATTTTAGGAAACTTAAGTTCCTCGCACTATTAAGAGTACGTTTCTAGTTTACGTACTGCTTAAGAGTACGTTTATAACATAGAGTCTAATGTGGAGGCCCGGCTATTACAATGGTTGGTACCTTCCCTAAAGCTCTTAACTATACTCTCTTGACAGGCCATCTGAAGATAGCAGGCACGGATATTGTATCTACTGCCGTTTTCCGACCGATGGCCTTAACGCAGATTGCTCAGCGCCTTTTTGAGAAGTGCTTCCTACAGCTGATAACAAATTACCCTGGATCAACCGCCCATGCAACTCAAGCTGAATTCTTAATCACGCTACTCTTGTCATACTCATGCTCTAGCCGCGATGCCTGAAATGACAATGTGTATTTTGATACCACTAAAGCATACGATAAAGTGGTCCTTCAGCTGTTGCGCCACACTGGAATGCCAGAAATCTGAATCGATTGTCTCCGTGCATTTTTCGAGAATGTCTCCACACGGGTGGCGTATCGTGGAAAGCTTTCACCTCTATTTCATAGAACGAATGGCATGCTCCAAGGTTTGTTTGTCTGTACACATAGCCATTACGCTTGCGCAATTCCGGCCAAAACTTCTTTGCTTCTACCTCTTTGTAGATGGCAAACGCATCCAGGCTCCGCAGTCTGTTCTGCTGCAACCCTTCCTAAACGCGATCGATGAATAGGATCGTCAATCCGGTCTAGAACAAGGGGTTCTTCTGCATATCAAAGGGCATCTCAGCACGCTAACGCTAGTAGGCTTCCCAAATGCGAACGCTCTCAACAGGCGCCTACTCGTCCCTCCCATGCCCATGGCGGCGGAACTCTCTGACATATGCCCGGGGCCTGACAAATACTTAGGTATCAATTGTTCCAGGGCATAGCCGGTATTCGACTTTGTAAAACACATAAACAACCTCGTGGCAGCATTACTCCAGGCTATAGTGTCCTTCCTGGCGTATGAGTTTCATGGATTCAGCTTGAGCCATCCGCGAAATCGGTTGGAAATATTTAAGACATTCATTCTTTCAACGGCCACCTGTGGTCTAAACATCATTGCACTCTATCTATTTAGTATGCCGCGTTAAAGCTGCTGTCCGAGCGATATAACTCAGAATTAATTTAAGCAGCAGCCATAATAACAGGCACTATATTTCCAAAACTCCCGTACCAGCGCATACGGCTTCTTTGCTTCTGCCGTTTACTTCCAGCGCGCCAATTTGCGGAGTACTTTGGTGGCTGTCTGGGACTACACCTTGACTCGATCAACAGTACAAACCCTTTCGCCCTACTTACGAGATCCTCTTGGATCCGTAACAGACCTCCGGACAAATTCCCGTTCAGTATTTACGCTTATCTAGAGTCAAAGGGCGGGTGCATACCTAAGCACAAAGAACTCGGTAAGCTCTACGACCAGATCCGTCACAATATCACTCAGCGTCTCACAACTAAGGAGATAGCAGGCAAGACTCGCCATCAATACTAATATCGACTTATAAGGGGAGAACTTCCCATCACGAATCGGGACCAATCATCTCATGATAGCTTTACCCATTGCCGTGAACACACAACAATCCGCCTTTGTGCCATGATAGGGAGGATAATATTATTTATTTCAAAAGAGATAAGTTACAAGTGGAGTTGACAAGGGGGCTCAATAGAGCATCCATGCTGCGGGCAATAACTTTTGGCACTCGTTCATGTGTGCAGCGAGCCTCCCGCTTGGTACGAAGATAGTGGATTAAAGCTGCTTTCGTAGAGTCTGAATAATGTTTGGAGCGTGGGTCCATAGTTTCATCAAACTGCCATTTCCACATAAGTGTTGCATGTCGTTTCACCTGGGCAACAGCGTCACTAGGAACACAAAGGCGGACGAAACTGGTGGAACTCCCGTGGCGATTTAGTTGCGAAATCGGGTTGGACGGGAGATACCAAAGGAAGTGATGGCGATTGAGGAGCGGTTGGGCGTGCCAGTAATTTTCAAATTCTGATTGGGATGGATGCTTGCCGTTTGGAAAAATTGCCCAAAAGAAGAGCCATACCGGAGTTACGTCATCCATTTCGTGGAGAATTTTGTCCGGCATCGGGCGGCCCATCACTTTCGTCAAAAGGTGTGTGGGTACTGGCGGCTGCAGTAGGGGTTGAGAAGCTGGTGTGGTCGGACGTTTTTTGGGGCTCGGTTTTGCGGGTTTGTCCACTTTTGAGCAGTAGCTGGGAGGCTCACTGCTGCTATTGGGTGCTTTTGGTCGCGGTCTTTTTGCTGACGGGGCAGGCGGGCTTGTGGAGCCGATTCGGATGGTGTGGGGTGTGCCTTCATTTAGAGGTGCACAGGTTTGGATTTTAGGTCCCGGAGTTCGGATTCGAGGTTGTTCGTTTAGAGAGCATTTGATGCATGGTTGATTTCCATTGGGCGTCAGCTAAAGGCTTCTTGGAAATGGGCCCATCATTGTTCGGGTTTGGTAGAGCCGGTCCTGACTCCTGAGACACTCTCAGAACACCTTCCGGCTTTTGTTTGAGATTGGCCTGTAGAGTATTGACCTGGGCAGAGAGGTCTGTGATAGATTTTTGGAAGTCCAATTTCCATTGGTCATTGGGCAAGGAGTCCTGAGTGATGAACGTCTTAGTTGGGGGGTTGGCCTGGCCCAACATTTGTGGCTGTGGGTTCCAACTGGATTTTTTTATTTTGAAATAAAATAAAATCTACATTCCAGGTTTAGTATGTGACTTATTGGTGGGGTCTGTGGGTTTTTGAAATTGGGTAGTCAGTTTTACACTGGTGACATGCGGGTCACCGAGATTTACGTTTCTGAGACGGAAATGTGCGTCAATTGTCCGTCGTGAAAAATAAATATGGGGGAGTCAACCAACACGTTCCTGTTCAAATTGCTTAACTATCGCACTGATGAATATTTCTATCCCAATCAGTATTTGAAAAATACTGGCATGCCCAACCAGCCCTCAATCGCCACCACTTTCTCTGGTATATTCCGTCTAAATCGGTATCTCAACCAAATCGCCGCGGAAGCTCCACCAGTTTCATCCGCCTTTGTGTTCCTAGCGACTCTGTCGCCCAGGTGAAACGACATGCAGCACTTACGTCGACCCCCGCTCCCAATAACATCCCGACGCTACGAAAGCAGCTTTAATTCACTATCTCCGCACCAAGCGGGAGGCCCACTGCACACATGAACGAGCGCCAAAAATTCTTGCCCGCAGCATGGATGCACTACTGAGCCCACTTGTCAACTCCATTAACGCAGACATCTTCCAATCTACCGCGGACCGTCTCCAGAAGGCTTACCAAGCAAAGTATGATGCAAACCTCTTCTCACTTAACCCGCGAATCCCGGTAAACGCTAAAGAATTAGCGCGTGCGGAACCCGGACGACTTCATATACTAACGGTCTCCCCGACACAATCATCCGACACGATGGATAGCAATACGCAGCCTCAGCTTTCCACGACGGATTCTTCGACGAAAGGCAATGATATAGAAATGGCTGACATTGTCAAAGAGGAAAGCCCAGTAGTATTGACCGATGATGAACAATGTTAGGACCAATGAGGATGACGCTCTTCAACCCACAAGGACTCAACATGGACAACGCAGCACATACAGATAAGTGTTTGAACGTTATATCGATTTTAAGTCAGGTTGATGTTATGTGTGTGGTTGAAACCTGGCATAACACCACATTTCTTAATCATATACGCTCGAACACACGCTATCATATACTACATCACACTACACGGCATAATATCTTACACCCTTCACACTGTGGTATTGGTATCTTTTCCAAACACCACCCATCGAATTTTCAACTTGTACACTCTTCACCGTACGCGGTGTTCTTTGTGTGCTTTGGCGTTCATATGGCCGTGTTCTACTTTCCACTCAAATCGCTTACTGAAGAAGACGTCAGGCGATACATGAATCCCCCCGAGATTGGCGGTTTCCAACCAGATGTCGTGTGGGGAGATTTCAACTTCAAAGCCCGGAAGTATGGCCACGCATCTACAAATCACGGACTACGTATGAAAACGATTGAGACTACTCTGCGTAATACGTGGCACTTGGACTACCTCTATGCTGGCGGCTCAACTGGTACTGAACATGCGTATCATCGACCTACCACCCCTGCTTGCGTACCAACGACGGTCTCCGCGCCAACCCTGCATACCGGGTACCGATGACACAGGCGCTACCCTCGCTGGCTACTTTGAGGCCCTATTCAACTCTACAAACCCGTACGTGGTTCCACCGGATACCGAACCCTCTCCTGATGTCACTTCCACCATACGCCCTGACGATGTATTGGAGGCAATACTACGCTATCCCAATAAGGGACCTGGCCCCGACGGGATCCACATCCTCCTCCTGAAGGCCGCAGTGGAGCGCTCTACCGAACGCCGGACATTAGGACGCCCTGACGCCAATAGCCCACTGATTAGACTCCTGGCCAAAGCATTCACTGAGCTACTGAAGGCGGGTACCTTCCCCGCAGCCCTGAACTGCAGCCTCCTGACAGCGCACCCAAAGAAAGCCGATGCAGATATCACCTCCCCCGCCGACTTCCGCCCCATCACGCTTACGCAAATAGTCAGACGCATCTTTGAAAAGTGCTTTCTTAATCTGATTACGAGCCACCCTGGCTCTGCTACCCATGCTACCCAGGCTGGCTTTAAATCACGGTACTCCTGTCATACCCAAGCACTTGCCGCCATGGAATCTGAGACACAGTCAGAAGAGGAGTGGAACGACGTCTGTCTGGACATAACCAAGGCATACGACAAGGTCGCTCTCCCACGCCTATGGGTACTTCTGCGTCACGCTGGAATGCCTGAAAACTGGATCAACTGCCTCCGCGCGCTGTTTGGGAGGGTCCCTACCCGAGTGACATACCGCGGCACGCTCTCGTCTCTATTCCATAGAACGAATGGTATCCTACAAGGCTCAATCGTCGGCCCCCAGCTCTTTATTATCTACATGGATTACTTAGCTGTCACGCTAGCACAATTTCGGCCCAAGCTCCTCCGCTCTTATTTTTTTGTCGATGACACACGGATCCAAGCCCCTCGATCGGTTTCGCTCCAGCCCTTCTTAGATGACATTGATGCGTGGGGTCGCAAATCTGGTCTCGAACAGGGTGTCATTAAACCCCGAGTACGATCTACCGACTTGCGACACGCGGCGCCAACCCTCCGTATAAATGGTGAGCTTATCACGCCGACGCTTGCAGACGCAGCCACACATGCCGAACCGAAACACTCCAAATACCTGGGATTCCCACTCTCTCACGGAGTACCAGGAATCAACCTCGCTAGACATGTGGAATCCCTGGTTGCAGCATTGTCACTGG
>NW_014040511.1:34542-42429 GCF_001186125.1 Sphaeroforma arctica JP610
CACGCGGCGCCAACCCTCCGTATAAATGGTGAGCTTATCACGCCGACGCTTGCAGACGCAGCCACACATGCCGAACCGAAACACTCCAAATACCTGGGATTCCCACTCTCTCACGGAGTACCAGGAATCAACCTCGCTAGACATGTGGAATCCCTGGTTGCAGCATTGTCACTCGATGACACACGGATCCAAGCCCCTCGATCGGTTTCGCTCCAGCCCTTCTTAGATGACATTGATGCGTGGGGTCGCAAATCTGGTCTCGAACAGGGTGTCATTAAACCCCGAGTACGATCTACCGACTTGCGACACGCGGCGCCAACCCTCCGTATAAATGGTGAGCTTATCACGCCGACGCTTGCAGACGCAGCCACACATGCCGAACCGAAACACTCCAAATACCTGGGATTCCCACTCTCTCACGGAGTACCAGGAATCAACCTCGCTAGACATGTGGAATCCCTGGTTGCAGCATTGTCACTGGGTATCGTTTCTTTCCGTACTTATGGCTTCCATGGCTTCAGCTGGCGACACCCCGCAACCGACTGGTGATGTTCAAAACATTCATCATATCCACGGCTACATATGGGCGGAACATTATTGCCTGGGCTCCGCCTATATGGAAGGATGCGTTGGACCCCCTATTCGAGCGCTTTAACTCAGCACTCATCTAAGAAGCAGCCATCATCACGGGCACTAAATACCCTCGGTTTCCCAAACATCAAACAAACTTACTTCGCTTTTTCGGCCTGCTCCCCGCGCGACCATTCGCGGACTACCTCGGAGGTTGCCTGGGAATACAACTCGACTCAATGGCCAGCACAAATCCACTTACCCCTCTGACGCAACCCGCCTGGGCCCACGATAAACCATCACTGCGCTTCCCGTACAGTATCTATGCTCACCTAGAAACTGTACACAAAACCACGGGCGGGCGTACACCCGACCATGTAGCCCTCCGCCATTGCTGTGACGACATCAGGAAGAACTCAACAAACCGTTGGTCCAACAAGGAGATCGCGGCAATGGCCCGGCGCCAATACTACTACCAACTGGTTATGGGTAAACCGTCAACCTCAAACCGGTCACAGCCAGACACGAGAGCTTCAATCGCTGCTTCGAGTCTACACCAATCCGGCTCTGTGCTATGATTGTAACGAATACGTACATGTTCACATTGCTCGACTACCGCACCGACGGCTGTCTCTGCCCTGTCTGCCCCGGTAGCCACAAGTTCACTACCAGCCACTTTACCTGTATCCAACAACTGATTCGACGCATCCTGGTAGGCCCGAAACTGCCGCCCATTGGCCCTGACCTCCTTCAGCAATTACAGGAGTACCACGACTTCCACGGTATCTGGACCCTCCACGAACACCTTGGATCTTTTCTCCAGCATGTTGAAGAACCACCGTACCCTCACCCGTCCCTGACACATCAACAAATGTTCCTTATACCCCGGCTAATCACGCTGTTGAAGTACTACTTCCAAATATCGGTTCAAACCAAATCATCGCGCTTGTTGGTTCCGACTGTGATACTTCCGATCCAGGACAGCCAACACATACCGAATTCATCCGTGGTCTGGTGCGGCATTGGCTTACCCCCATCCTCGCTTCTCGACCGGATTATGACGGATAACCTGGTCCTTCTCGGTATTTCGTACTCTGCACTAACCCATTCCGCGGCACTACACGGCGCAGACCCGATCCGTACCACAGAGGTGGGTACTCTACTTAGTAGGTCAGCAAGCGAATATATGGAACATTCGATAGTAACAGTGTTTTGTCAACACCGGCCCGAATTGACTCAGCATATATCTTCCATTGTCGACTCACTTGGCCCAAGCTTCAAACGGGAGTTTACTGACCACTTCTTCCCATCAATCTTTCCTGAACCACTACAGCGACTATGAGAGCCATACCATATGTTCATACATTGTATCATACATACTTGCCATTTTTGAAATAAATATTATTATCCCTATGTGCCCCAGAGATAGAACTTTTATGTCCATCCACTTTGCTTGTATCCGTATTATAATGGGCCTTAATCTACCCCCAATTAGATCGGACCTACTACAACAACTACAGAATCGGCATGAATACCACGCCATGAGGACTCTCCACGAACATCTTGGAAGCTTCCTTCTCCATGAACAGCTAGCAATACTTCCCGTTATGGCTAGCCAGAATTTTCCAAATACATCAGCTGTACGGTGTGGTATCGGGCAGCCTCCAAAATCGCACCGATACGGAATTGCGGACGACAACCTCATCCTTGTGGGTATCACGTTCAAAATATCTCAGACCGACTCAGCCCATATTACCACTACAAGTGTGGGCCAATTTTATTTCACGCAATGGCATACAGGTTTTAGTTCTCACCCAATTGTAGAGGTTTTCTGTATCCATCGACGTGAAGTAACACACAGTATGTCTTTCACTGTTACATCACTCACCCCAAGCTTCTCGCGGCAGTTCGACAATCTTAACTCTACTTTAATTTTCACAGAACCTCTCCAACGAATATGGAGCCTGATAGTCATGTCGACATATAAAAATTTATCCAAATTGATATAAATAATGTTATCCTTATTTACGTAACCCTACGACCATGTGCTGGCTGGTGCCCCTGACTAAGACCTCAGTCTTTAGCTAGTTACTTTTAAGTAACTAGCTATTCACAACCGGACTTGTAAGCTAACTTACTTTTAGTCTTTTGCGGTTTAATTTAATTAGTCAATTTACTTTAGCTATTAAAGTCCACATCTATTTACACATTTTTAAGTTACTTTAAAGTAGCTAAAAGAAAACTGACTAGTACGCTTACGTGTACAATTTTTATAGAACAACACTTAAGTGTTATAGCTTTTAAAAATTTATATAATTGTTCACTTTTAGAAGTGAATAACTATTGTAGCGAAACGCACTTTTAAAGGTGCTACAGATTTTATAATCTTATATCAATATAAGTATATCGATACGAACACTTTGGAAGTTTCATTATTGACAAATTTACCCCTACGTGTTAGTTTATTAATAGCTTTATAGGCATATAAATATCACTTTGAAAAGTGCTATAGATTTTATAATCTAAATCAATATATTATAAGTGTCAACATTGATACTTCTATAGTAGATTGTGTCGCAAGTTGCTGAAGCAGCAAGTGCTTCTACAGTACAGAATCCAGAAGAGGGATAATTAGTTAGCCAAAGGCAAACTAGGAGCTGTGGTCAAAACTTAGTAGCACTTAGTAAATAGTGATAATTCTGAAAAAAGTGAACTCAGCCAGAAGTGCCATTAGGAATGGCGCGCCTATGTTGAAAGAGACTTTCTCTACCACCGGGTTATGTAAAAATACCCGTCTCTATGGTTTCGGATGAGTCATCACTTCTGTTTCATTAAATTCTCTATTCCACTAATCGGTCCGGTCCTCTGGTTCGGCCTTCAAATATCCCTCTTAGGTCCGGTCCTCTGGTTCGGTCTTCAAATATCCCCCTTAGGTCCGGTCCTCTGGTCCGGTTCTAAATTACTCTCTCAGGTCCGATCCTCCGGTCGGGTACTAAATTTCCGCCTCTAGGGTACTTTGTCACACACAGCCCCGCCAAGTTGGAGTCTGGTTTTCCGACGAGTATGTGTATTCTATCGACATATCTAAATCAAATTATATATATCAAATAATACAAGAGAAGTATCCTACACGGACCGTGGGGTTACTGCATCGTCATAATATTGATATAGTTTTAGGACTATTAAAAATGTCGTAAGATATGAAGTATTTAGAGGCATGACCAGTGTCGCTGCAACTGTAAAAGCAGACAAAAGTATCTACCCTCATTTACTACAGCAAAAACAATTTGTTTTGTTTTGTTTCAAAATAAAGTTTCGCTTGTGCCTAAAATTGGCAAGTACGTCATCAGAAAACTTTCCACTAGTTATTTTGCAGCTGAATTTTTGACTAACAGCTTAGTGTACTAACAAGCTTAGCCCTGGAACTATACGAGGAACACGCTTATGTAAAAGCCGGACCTCCACATTAGAATCTTATATTATAAACGTACTCTTAAAAGTACGTAAACTCTTAAATGGGGTTTAACGGTTTTTATTAATTAAATACCTTTTCCATTTTACATATCAGATATTTGAACAAAGCCATTAAAAGGCCCCAGTAAAATACCAAATATAAGATTTGGTCTAGTTCTATTAAAAAAAAACTATGTTAACCTTCCAAATCTATTTATATCCGAATACTTCGGTAGCGAGATGGCTCAACCGAACATAGGTTTCTAAGGACTATTAGCGTTGCTTAGTTTATCCTCCGTTCAGCCAACTAGATGTGCCAGTCTGATGAAGGCTAAGTCGGTAATTCTTGTTAAGTGGCAAGTTATTGGTTAATGCAATAACAATGGACATCAAGAGTATTTTTTCTTCTTGTTCTAAAGATAGGATTTTATGAGTCTCTCGGATTCGCCCCCAACGAAACATACCATAGTTTCCATTAGAGCGACAATGAAACACTAAATAAAATCCCTTCGGCGAAAACAGTACTGAGAGAATTATAGATAGGCAATGTCTCAGCCTCACAATCCCTCAGAGTATTGCTGTTTTCACGAGGCATACCTAACTTTACTAAAAGACTCGTTTCGTTTTTTAACATTGATTTTAATTATACTTAGACTTAACCTAAGCGTTTAATTACTCTAAGGCGTTAATATCGCCTTGATAGACCGAAACTTACACATTTTAAAGTTAGCAAAGGTATTAACTACTTAGACTACTTGAACGTAAAGGTAGATAACTACCACGGAATTATTCCTAAGCATAGTCATTCCTTAAGAGAAAAAGACTGAAGTCATAAGTTAAGATTATGACAAAGAAAGACAATACGCCTGCAAAGAAACGCAAGGCCGAGCGTAAGAAGATGGAGAGAGAAGCCGCTGCTGCCGATGCGTTTAACCGCACCGTAGCCGAGGCACTTGTCTCCGACAATAATAGTCAGGACAATGCTTCGGATAAGGATGTAGCCACTCCGATTAAGGAGACTACTCCTACAGATAGTGCCCGAGGGCCAACTATTGCCTCAACTTAGTAGCTCGTATATACGAAGCCAAGAAGTGAGACAAGGGACACGTCTCAAGACGCCCCACCCAATTCTTCTGACGAAACTCAGAAAAAAAAGTACACAAATATAGGGAACAAAGACGAATCTCAGAAGGTACCTACACCGGAACCAGCAGAGGAGGCAAGCTCAAGTGGCAAACCCGAATCTACGTCCGAGACCACTGAGCTAACGCGCATAAGTAGGTTGACCACTGAAAACACTGATCTTAAGAATCAGTTAGCCACCCTTATGAAAGGCATGACTGTTGAACATGTAGATCGAATGTATGGATCAGGAAAACACGCACAGCACTTACGCGAGCATGTTTCTCCGGGCACTACTGAAGCCTTACAGAAGTGGACAAAACGTCGGCTGGCAATTACGCCCGAAAAGCGTCAGGACCTGAGCGCCAAACCTGTGGCAGTTGACCTAGATGTGCTCAGTGTATTTATACCTTACGAGGTACTACCACCAGAACTCCAGGTTAATTATTCGCCTGTTCTAACACCCGGACATGAGTCGCCTGTCCTTGAGGGTATTATAGACCCAGAGGCTGGTAGAAACACTCCGCCACCTTTACCCAACTGGGATGACAATCGTCGGAAACCAGTTAAGACTGGGTATGTCATCCAGACACATGAATCACCCAAGATCATAATACCAACGACTATCCAAGGAACAGAGCACCGAAAGGTCTCGACCATGGACTTTACACGGGGTAATAAACACACCCGTAAACGTGTTAATGATATCAAATTTAATCGCTTCGATCCCACCGCCTTACACCAACCCGCAGAGGATTTTCACTCTGACGAGGTGACCGAACTTAATAAATCGGTCGACGATTACACCATCAAGATGGATATCGCCCTTGACGAGCACCGTGCCGATGACGTATCATATTATGCTAATATGATTGCGATCAAGCAGAAACGCGTCGATCAGTTACTTCAGGCCCAACGTGGACACGACCACCGGGATAACCAGAAGTAGAAGGGACAGATCAGTCGACCTAAGTCGAACTGGGATGCCAACAGTAAGCAGGTCGAGTTTATAAACAACCATGACCTTGACACGCTAACCCGAACGCTTAATGCGTTTACGGTCATGCTGGAGACGAATGATATCGCTCCCCAGCAATGAATTTCTGCTTTAATGCAGTCGTTTGACCCTACAGGAACAAGTTACTTGATTCTGCAGCGACACCAGCATGAGCTAGACACTTGTCGTGACTGGTCAGCTGTGTGTTTGTTGGTTACGTGCTTATTAAGCAAGGACATGCGCAGTCCAGGACTGAGTTCAATCTTAACTGAACTAGTTAAAAATACTCGTATTCAGAGTTACATTCTGAAACTTGATGCTGACCTTAAACGTCCAGATATAACAAAGGACAAGGCTCAGCGATGGTACGAGCTCCTGGTTATGCATGTTTTTTTGTAAGAACATAGGGAACAACGACCGTGAAAGTCTGTACACCGAGCTGCGACGTAAGTACGCAACTGAGGCTCGAGACAAGGGATATGGGACGAAGTTTCATCTATCCCGACTTACGTGGGAACAGTTTTATGATAATGTATTCACTCTTTTCCCCGCACACCGAGTAACCTCGAAGGGAAAGGCGGTAAATAAGAAACCACGCGAGCTCCTGATCAAGGATACCTCTCATGTCAGACGTCAGATGATAAGCCTCATCAGATGCGTCCTAACCAGGCACGTGCTCGCAACTCTACTCAATCAACGCGACCCAATAAACGGGCACGCGCGGAGCCGAAGGACAAGGAACCTCCACTTAAGGAGATTAAGAAATGTGCCGACGCACAGTGCGGGTATGACATGTACCAATTGACCCCTAACGGTTACTGGAATGGAAGACATGCACCCACCTGTACACACTTTCTTACGAAGTGTGACGAGTGTGAAAAGACCAATGGCTATCACGCCAAGTCTTGCGACAAAAAGCTCGACATTAAGTTGGAGTGAAAGTACTACCAGGTACAATCGTTACAAAGAAAATACAACGACTCCTTAGATGAGCGTGTAATAATCCCTGTATATTGCAACGGAAATAAAGTCCTTGCATTGATTGATCCTGGTTCAGAAATTTCATGTATATCCGACCGCTTTGCATTAATGAAAGACATTGAAAGCGAACTCAAACCACTCACTCAATTTTAGCAGATGATAAAACTTCTAAGTGTGATACCATGGTCACAGATGTTAAAATCTTCCTGGCCGATGATAGAAATATTACGACTCAAACTGTGATAGTTAAGATGTCACAGAAGTACGACATTATAGTTGGAATGAGCGATTTGCTCACGTTAGGGATAACCGTAACAGGCTTACCCAACAACATAGATCCATTAAAGGATCAGTCAGACGATAATTGTCTAAAACCATATACACTACCATCGGACACAGTCAAGGAATTAATTCCTGGCTTTGCCGATAAGATAATGTACCTTATATTAGTAAATAAGAAGACAAAAATATCCGACTGGGCGAAATACCGCTTCAACGACGGATATGCCAGCCTTGACTTAACCAAAGTAGACTTTACTAAGCTCAAATGTCCTTCAAGAAACTATGTTTCTTGGAGACACGAAGCTGTAGTTAAAGAACAAGTCGAGAAATGGTTATCCGATGGGGTAATCGAAATCAAATACCAACAAACGCCAGTTAACTTAGCATTATTGGCAGTTGATCAACACAACCCTGACGGAACATTTAAGAAAGTCAGAGTATGTCTAGATATGAGTCCAATAAATAAGTTATTGCCGACTCTG
>NW_014040511.1:48751-53254 GCF_001186125.1 Sphaeroforma arctica JP610
GCAAGCTCTTTTCCAATATTTCCAAAGTGTTCTAAATTCACTTTGATGGCTCCAATAGCCTGAGTATTTGGTATGACTCATTTACTTGGACCTATTTGAGACATTAGTAGATGTAGGATATTATAAACTAAATTTTATAATCTCCGAACTACTACTTATAGATTTTGGTCCTCCCGCCAATCTCCAAATTCCAATAAGTCTTTTTCTTTTTTAAACTTTTCTTCAGATGGAACTTTATTTATATCAGCTAATGTATTAACGTGACTTACGTTATTATGTCTATCTACAAATTAGGCATGTGGTCATGAACACTTAGTACTTCTAGTGAAAATTATTCAATGAAGAACAGCTAGAGGTACGCCCTGTGTGATCGAGGATATTTAGGCTCTTAACAAGAGGCAGTCCCGATCATTCTTACACAAGCTACCACTGCTAAATCCTAACTGACTAAATTGTATTTTAGTTTAATATAGTTTGAAACCTAGTAATTTCCATCGAAGTTTACAACTCATATGGAAGGGGCTACGGTATTTACATCCATAGACCTAACACAGGGGTATCATCAAATGCAAATGTACTTTAGTTTTACCTGGAAAGGTAAACCATACAGGTTTAGAGATGTACCTTTCGGGTTGCACTACTAACAGCATTCTTCCAACAAGTAATGGAGGAAATTTTTGCTGACATGCTTAACGTGCAAGTCTATATAGATGACATAGTCATCTTTTCTAAGACTAAGGGCGAACATGCCGCATTAGTCAGGAGAGTCCTTCACAGACAAAACGAACAAAACTTCAAAATTAACAAGAAGAAATGTCACTTCGCCATGAGCGAAATACAGCTCTTGGGCTATCGTATATCTGGGGAAGGTATTAAAATCGACCCCGGGAAGGTAGAACACCTTTTAGATTGGCGAACACCAACTACAGGAAGAGATGTTAACGGTATGTGTGGGTTTGTAAACTTCTTTTCAGATGGAGTACCACACTTGGCTGATTATCTTAAACCCTTTGGACACTTAAGATGTCATAAAGGCAAACTAGGAGACTTGTGGACTAAAGAGTGTGATGACGCATTTAAAGCGCTTAAGCACGTAGTCCAACAAGCCCCTGTTGTAGAGATACATAACCATTTACCGGATATGTTATCACGCTTTGTACCGGACTTTAATAAATCCGTACGTATGTTACTAGCCATTGACTGGAAATGTAATCCCAGGTGGTTTGTATTGGCTCAAAAGATATTTGGGCCACATACAATTGTCATGTTTGCTGCACATCATAATGCACAACTAAAGAACTATAGGACTTTAAATCCTCCTTTAGGAGACGTCTTTCAACTATACTTCTCCAAACATATTGCGTGGGCTAATCCACCATGACAATTAATTGCCCAATCATTGAATTATGTTCATATACACAAAGCTACCATCACGTTGTGTTGCCCATTAAGGAGTAAAGATCCATGGCTCAGTGAATTAACAAGCATGATACAATGCGAGCCAATATATTTAGATAGGGAAGTAGATACGTTCCTATACCAGGGTACTCGAGCCGTCCAGAAGACGATCGGAACAACCAAATGAATCCCTTCTGAGACCTTCCTTAACAAGGTCAAAGAATCGGAGATTCCACTCTCCACTAGATTGAACGTTAAGCAGTTCAAAGGTAACACCGGACTTGAAGACTGTGCACAAGAAATACAATCTAGTAATGCCACTACAGTTAAGAAGCGCCAGTCTCTAGCTAGGACTCTGTTTAATAACATAGAGTCCAAGCCCGAAGTCTTTCAAGCCCTGTTTTTAAAGGGATTAATGAAAGATAATCCCGAAGTATATACACATATAATGCGACTATTAAAAGTAAGGTGCATCAAACGCACACGAGCGCACTCATGACACTCATGCGGAAGAAGGACAGGAGTCTGGAAACACTACAGACTTAGAGACCACGCAAGTGGATTCTCAACACACTACCTTTTTTTCTTGAGGAGCAGAATGATAAAAAAATTCTTGCTTGGCTGACGCAAAACCAGAAGCTGAAGCACCAGAACGTAGTAGACGCACTTAAAGATGCTAGGCGAAATGGGATCACGCACCCTAAGCTGGGAACTGTAGTTGACAGAATATATCAGTCATGTACAGACTGTGATCTCAGCCAGATTAAGCGCTATGGGTTCGCACCGCTTAAGAGTGTGAGTGAAGATGTTTTATTAACCGCAAACACAAGGCGCTAATAAAACGCGCCACAGAAGACTTACGTTCTTCTTACGTACTGCATTTACAGATGATGCAGATGATTGGTCGTACCACCTTAAGTGGGTACAAACACAGATGAACGAGTGTGCTGATCCGGTTACAGGTACAACACCCGCTCACTATTTTCGTGGCAGATGTAGTGGGTTACAAATACCCTTTAACAAGGACTAACCTGATCACCAGGAATTACCGTGGTTAGAGAAGGTACAACGTATTTATAACGATGTATATCCTTGCTTGCGAGAAACATGAAATACTGCCTTATTAAAAAGGCAAAATAGATGGAACGCTACCAAAAAAGTATTAGAGTATCAGGTTGGAGACAGAGTTAACATCCGTCAACGTAATTCCGATGCTACAGTACATCTAAATGGATAGGACCATATATAATCTCTGTAGCTGACGTTAAAAGTGGGACCTATGAGGTTAACAACCCCGATGGTTCCAGTGCTTTATATATAGGTACTAGTCGGATTCTGACTACCGAGATTATTATCACAAGAAGACATGACTCTAATGTCCCTCTTGATCGATCTGAATTTAAAGACATTATACGGAGAACGGATAAGGAAGGCTATACATGCTATCATACACGCTTTATAGACGGTACAATCGCTGAGTTGACTTCAGAAGCCTTCGATAATCAAAACTATTAAATGGCGTAAACGCCTGCATAAGGTACAAGCTGCAAAAAAAATAGCATGTTTCCATCGTCTGAAGGCACGGAAGTTAAAACTTATCCGCATACAGGCATTTATCCCGAGCTTTAATGCTCATCCTTTATATGTGCTCAAGACACTGAAACGTAAGAAACGTCCAGTCGACAACCATGGACTTACTGGACCTAAGCCCAAAACTCACAGGGTAACCGAGATCGCTTAACTTCTCCGCCTGAGAAACAAAAACTCTATGTTATGCTACTTAATGTTTTCGACCCGTTCTTCCTTTCTCGCTTTTTGACCCATAATCAGCTAGAGTGAGCAACTTGCTTCTCATGTGTCTCAAAGCTGGGTGGGGACTGTGTAATAGGCTTAATAGGGATAATATTATTTATTTCAAAATGGATATCTTAATAGTACGTGAAACGTACTCTTAAAAGTACGTAATCTCATAAACGGGTTTAAACTATTTTTATTAATTAAATACCTTTTCCATTTTACATATCTGATATTTATATCTGAATACTTCGGTAGCGAGATGGCTCAAACAAACATAGGTTTCTAAGGACTATTAGCGTTGCTTAATGCAATAACTATGGACATCAAGAGTATTTTTCTTTTTTCTATTCTTTTTTCTTCTTCTAAAGATAAGATTTTATGAGTCTCTTGGATTCGCCCCCAACGAAACATACCATAGTTTCTATTAGAGCGACAACGAAACACTAAATAAAATCCCTTCGGCGGCAACAGTACTGAGAGGATTGTATATAGGCAATGTCTCAGCCTCACAATCCCTCAGAGTATTGCTGTTTTCACGAGGCATACTTAACTTTACTAAAAGGCTCATTTCGTTTTTTAACATTTGATTTTAATTTTACTTAGACTTAGCCTAAGCATTTAATTATTCTAAGGCGTTAATATCGCCTTGATAGACCTAAACGTACACTTACGTATGCAACGCCGCCCTCGTTCTTTCTCCTTACTTAAAATCACGGACTCGACGGTTCGTGTGGCATATATTTTGTCCACAAATAGAGTGTCTCGATAAAACTGCCAGAAACGTCAAGGATACGCGTGTTGGTTCTGTTGTTGCTTACTTTGATAAGATGCATAAGGTGAAATATGTCCTTTAGTACACGTCGAAACACATGCACAAGATCTTCTACGCACTGTGTTTCATCTTTATTGGCACCGAACACATCTTTATAGGTGACGATATCGTCCTCATCAAAATCACCACTTCTATCATTCTCTTCGCTATCGCTCTTGCCACCATCATCACTAATATCACTTTCGCCGTCACTCGCCTCATATAAATTGCCAACAGTCCCAAAGTCATCCGCCATTCTGTTCTTTTCAGCGCTTTCGCGCCTGTTCTAGTTAATAGCACCATCCTTAACTATGTATTTGAATAACAGTAGAATCTGTGAGTGTTTGTATTCTTGTATTTCTATGTTTCAGGGTGAAGCGGTATAATGATACTTCACGCCTCATGGGCTCACAAATGATACTACACGCCCCATTGTAAGATTCGGTCTAATAAAGGCTACACTAATGCCTTAGAATAAATAAACGCGTAGGTAAATT
>NW_014040511.1:53795-58795 GCF_001186125.1 Sphaeroforma arctica JP610
CCTATATACAATCCTCTCAGTACTGTTGCCGCCGAAGGGATTTTATTTAGTGTTTCGTTGTCGCTCTATTCTGGGGCGAATCCGAAAGACTCATAAAATCCTATCTTTAGAAAAAAAAAAGAAAAAAGAAAAAAATACTCTTGACATCTTTAGTTATTATCTCAACCAATAACTGCCACTATCAAGAATGACCGACTTAGCCTTCATCAGACTGCACATCTGGTTGGCTTATCGGAGGATCAACTAGGTAACGTTAATAGTCCCTAGAAACCTATATTCGGTTGAGCCATCTCGCTACCGAAGTATTCAGATATAAATAGAATTAGAAAGTAAATAAAGCTCTATTAATAGAACTAGACCAACTCTTCTATGTTTGGTATTTTACTGAGGCCTTTTAATGGCTTCATCCAAATATCTGATATGTTAAATGGTAAAGATTTAATTAATAAAACCATTAAAAACCATTTTAGGAAAATTAGGTTCCTCGTGCTATTAAGAGCACATTAGGAGATTTAAGTTCCTCGTACTATTAACAGTACATTTAGGAAACTTAAGTCCCTCGTACTATTAAGATTACGTTTATAATTTGCGTACTGCTTAAGAGTACGTTTATACATAGAGTCTAATGTGGAGGCCCGGCCTATTACACCATGGGCTCACTAATGATACTACGCTCCCCATGGGTTCACTAAGTGGCACGATCAATTTAGGCGCGATGTACAAGCCAATGAATATTCAGGCATATCTGTCTGGACCTATAGAACAAATTCATAAATCAACTTTGAGACACCGAAATAATTAAAACTCTAATAAAGAAGAAAATATACAGCTGGCTTGACCTTGCTTGACCTTAAAGCACCAATGGAAGTGTCTACGAATGATTTCTTGATCTCCTGACCTTTATCCACCAACCAGCTTCACTCCTTAGAACACCCTATATAACTAAGATGTCAGTATTAGAATGGATAAACCAAGAGCTAAGAAAAACCCGAGAGTTTGGGTTCGAGAAGGTAAAAAAGGAAAAACTAAGATTTCCTAATAATAGGGCTATATTTATTATATATCGGCCCCATTTGTGTGGGCGGGAGTTGGTAGTAATATAGGGTACTCACTAGTCACTAGTCACTACTCAGTACTCAGGTCTCAGGGCTCAGGCCTCTGGGCCTCAGGGCTCAGGGGCCAGGGCAGCCTCAGGCCCCGGCGCAGATGGAGTACATACATATTTATGCAGTGTTTAGAGAGTATACTTAAAAAACAACAACATTCGTTTATTTTTGTCAACGATCATTCGTTTGAGATAAAGGAAGTTGTTTGAAAAATATAAAAAGATGACTATTGTCTTGATTTTTAAAAACTTTATTCTATTTTACTAAAAATTTAAAATAGCACAAATAACGATTTGTTCCATGATCCATCGTTTGTGAATGACTGTAAGCTTGTCCTTGGCATTTACAATATCAACAAATCTTCACAATGTTCTACCTAGAAATGAATAGTTAAGTATCCCGCAATTGCTCTGTATCTACTATTTTAATCTTAACTTTCTCAACGAAGTATTTATTTGCAATTTTGCATATCCTTCTAGTCAAATTGAAGGCTATGGTATTTTTTTTAACTCACCTACTAGAGACTAGAGAGTAGAGAGGACTCAGAGGAGTCAGCCTCACGCCCTCACATATTAGTCACAGGACGTGGTTAGGACTCAGGAGTCAAGAGCGGTCAGGAGGCAGGGCTTTTTTTAAAGAACTTATAGAAGGCTCAGAACTTCAGATGCTCAGGTGTTTCAAGTTTTCAACTGGTTTTGCCTTTTTTCGGAATTTTAGTGGTAGTTCACCCCACAAGAAGGGCCTTGAGTAAGCCGCTCTGTAAAAAGCCTAAAAACACGTGAATATAAAGGGGGTTGTTTGTCAGAGAGAAGCTAAAAACAGCGGTAGAACCCCAATACCCCATATTTACTCCATAGCCTTCCAAATAAAACTTTAAAAAGCCGTGGTAAGTTGACTTCGGGACCCCCACTAAAATTGACCAAGATATAGTTGTATTTTTTTTTAAGTTACTAATTTTACAGAAAAGTCCTTATAAATTTTAATAATAAAATCCAGAATACTTTATAGGAATAATGGTATGGCAAATATTTGTACACTTTTATTTTTTCTGACAGTTATACACGCACATGAGTACGTGGAAACTCCGCATTCCACTATTTCTACATTTTTTAGTTTGTGTACACTTTGCATAAATTGCAGGCAGGACTCAGGCACTCAGCACTTCATGAGGGGATTAGGGGCGTGCAGGACTCCAGGAGCTAGGGGAACTTCAAGGCTCCGAGGTTTAAAAATGTGAAAGTTCCTCTGGCGGCGGCGGCGCGGCCTTATTTTCTCCCATCATCATGGGCGCCGCACAGAGTGTTTACTATAAGTTCGAAAAGAAAAAAAAAGAAAAAGAAGAATCTATGTATGTATGTACATAGTTGCTAGGACTCCCACTCTCCCAGAGAGTGACCCAGACTTCCAGTCCCAGACCCGATAATAATAAAAAGGAGCCCCCAGAGGCCCAAACCCCAGTTCTCTAAGTCCACTGATGAGACTCAGTCTTTTGTCATTACTCTCTACCTGTATTATTTAAAAAGTTATACATAAAATATGTGTTTAAAAAAAATTAAATAATAGTACGCCGTACATACGGGTAACGGGCGTATAGTTCTGAATTCAATACATACCTCTCTCTAAGTCTCTCTGAGACTCTGTCATAGACTAATAGTGTTAATTACCTAGTTTAAAATAATTAAATACCTTCTCTCTCTCTCTCAGTCATTGTGTCATTGTGAGTATTTACATATTGTGAGCTTGTGACTGTACACTGTGTACAAGAAGTGTACATAGTCAGACAGTGACTCACTGACTCCAGTTCCACAGTTCTGACTTCTGAATAAACACTTCACAGTTCATAGAGGTTTACTGAGTTCACAGTTCTGACTTCTGAATAAACACTTCACACTCACAGATTCACAGAGTCACAGTACATACACTGAACTTCAGATTGTAGTGTGTAGAGTGTAGTAAATATAGATACTCTGTAGTCTGTAGTGACTAGAGAGTAGTGTTAGTTTCCTTTAAAAAAAAAACAAAATGTTGTCAGGAACTCGATAAGAAAATATGTACTTAGGCGAGTCGGGTGTGCTACTTTGGTTTAGAGACATTTGGTGGTCCAAAATCGAGGGGGGGGACCTTTGACCTGTACCTGCGTCTAGGCCATTCAGAATCCATAGAATAGAACCTGCGCGGCCTTTTCGCGCTGGAAATTCTTTTCTGCCAATAGCTACGCAAGAGGGGGTACAGTCATCACTTCACAAAAATATTTATATGCGTATGTTCAATATCTAGGTCAATATTGAACCAAATATCCGAAAAAAGCACCCAAAATTATATACCCTTAAATTGCTGAGAGTCCAAAATCCAAGTTGGGGGGGGGGGGTCTCTAAACCAAAGTAGCACATACATACGAACCGCCTTATAACATTAAAAAAAAATACTAGTTATTTTGCAATGTCACTGAGTGATGAGTCATTGAGACTGTCTCACTGACCTATTTAAAAGAATCACTATTTTTATACTAGTTATTTTGCATTGTCACTGAGTGATGAGTCATTGAGACTGTCTCACTGACCTATTTAAAAGAATCACTATTTTTGTTTTATTTGTTTTATAGGATCCCTGACCCTAATTTCCTGTCCTTATCCCGATTTGTTCGTGGCCGGCAATACCAAGATCCCACAAATCCTTGGCCAAACCCGGAAAGCCTTGAGTCCAAAAATCCTGGTCCACAAGGTACACTAGAAACCCTAAACCCTGCCCAAAGATTTAGACGAGATTTCTCAGTAGTAACCTTTATTGATTTTTGGCTCGGCCCTAGTCAAAGCCCACGATTCAGATAATCTTAGCAATCCTCCTCTATCCTTTCTTATTCCTTGGTGTTAAAGTCAAGGATTGCAAGCTACTATACTACCTTATTTATACAATTTCCGACAGACCCGTAGCGGTCTAAAGGTCTACAACGAAGCCTAAATGTCTACGCAATGTCTACGAACTTTAAGCTCTAACCTATTTGCGATTTCTCATTCATTCTACGTTTAGTCGTTTCGCAAGGGTCATGTGGTGATGACTCATCAAAATTCATTGGCCACAATTTTTTGACAATGTGCACTGAAATTTCGAGAATGGTCCCAGACCCAAAAACAATCCAAAATTCGGATTCCCCCGCGAATCCTGAATTTTCCCGATTAGGAGTTGCCGACGTCTACAGTTTTGTAAAAACAAAACCTCTATTTTAGAGAAAACAAGTCTGGATTGTTATATTTTGAAATAGTAAAATATTTTTTGTAATATGTTTTCGTTGAAAAAAAAATCAACGATATATTCTGTAGAATTTAGGGCAGGGAAACATAGCCTTCTAAATTTTAGGGAAACCCCATATTTAAATAATTACTCCCATAGCCACAGGGGTGTTTTTAAAATATATTTATTGGATTTGTATTAAACAAAAAATACATACATAGAGAAGTCTGAGAACTTGAGATGGCCATGGTTTTATAATTCGTTTTTTTGATTTGTAATATAATAAATAAATTTGGAGAACATTTGTGTGGCGAGTTGTCGACGCTCCAAATATGCCTCTGGTACAGCTATGTAGAGTCTCAACTCATCTGTAATATGTATTTAGTATTTAAAGGATCGCCAATCCTGCCAAATGTCAGACTTCAAACTTGAGCTTCTTTTCAACAGATCTACATACACTTCAAAATGATGATTCGGATTTCAACGCTAGTCACGGTATCCTTGCTCAACACACTAGCTACTGCACAGCCACCACAAGGTGGCGGTGGCATGGGACCCCCTGGAGCTGCGATTCCCACTGGTACGGTACCCCAAAGTGTAGCGCCAGGAGTCAATGCTAATGGTACGGGTACTGGGGTAGCAGGAGCTGGACAGGGTAGACCAGCC
>NW_014040511.1:61549-82306 GCF_001186125.1 Sphaeroforma arctica JP610
TATACATATATACAAATATACAAAATCCTAAAAGCCTAAATCGGACCGAACTAAAACCCTAAAACAGAAACTCCTATACAATAATTTGATTTGGGAGTCATGAACAAAAAAACTACCCCCCCCTTTTTTTAAATACCAAAAAAATTCAACCGTGTTATTTTTAAAGTCGATTGTTTTTGTTTTCAGTTTTTGTTATTGTTTTTAAAAATAGGTTCGTAGGGAGTGTACCTTTTTGCTCTAGAATTGACTCCCATACTCCAAAGGCAGTCTCGAGTACTCCGTGTGTATTTATTGTCAAATGGCCGTTGCATATGAAGAAGCATGTTAACTATGTTATTGTATTTAAAATAGATAATATATATACTATTACACATGATGACGGATGATCAATTGATTTGTGAATTCATAGGTGAGTGACAATTACCCCAGGACCCAGGATCCAGACTCCAGACTCCAGAGTCACGGCCAGGCCATAGGGAGTCAGGGAGTCACCCGGTTTTTAGGGTTTAAAAAACCCGAAAAAAAGTATGTGATACTTCGGTTTGTTCATTTCTTTTTTAATAGTAACAATAAAATTAAAGAAGTAAAAGCGTTCGACGGTTGACCGGATGTGTTTATATTTTTTACAAACATATCTTTTTTCCTGAGGCCGCTTTGCGCTAAAACAGGAAATCTATGGGCTGTGAAAGGCAAAGCAGTAAATCACATTTACATATTGCTCACTTTCTAAAAATAAAAATAAATGTTGCTCGTGCATGGATTCATTTTCGATAAAGTCTCTATATATTCTCTCTCTCTACGTAGTAGAGTATACAAAATATTAAATCACGGCTAGCGCGCCGCAGAGACCAGAAGCATTTCTCTTAAGAGGGTAACTATTAACTTGTGAATATTTCCGGCTATCCGCACAGGGTGAGCTGAGGGTGAGATACTGAGATTTCTTGATGGCCCTTTTCTCCCTCACTTTCACTCAGCACACACACAAATACGCACCGTTGTTCAGTCACACACGCTCACACATAAACACACTCAGCCTTTTTTTATAAATCAACTTTTCTTTTCAGCCGTCAATAACGGACCCACAAAAGTATGCTCTATTTTTTGAAACAAGGTTCCATTTAGGATCCCTCGGCGGCCTTTTGGGGGCCTACAAATAGGGGAAAAGCGTTCCAGACAGATTTCAAGTTCAATAAAAGAGATAGGGACTCTACAGCTACGCTTTCGGTGATAAGCAACTCTACGTCTTTTATGTCTCTTGGAGACTCTTGGTCTACACTCTACACACAAAATGTTTATTTGTTAAAAAAACCAAAAACAAAAACAAAACAAATACTACTCATCTTAGAATAATACATACATGTATTTGTTTTTTTGTATAGAAAAACATTAAAAAAACTATCTATTCATTTACATTAACTCCAAAAAGAGAAATTCCGGATTTCACATCTGCTCGTATTGTTGAGCGCTGGCAACTGGGGTCCGTAAAAACTAAAATTCAATCATCTGGAATTTGTATTCGGGTTCTTCTTCTATTTTAAATTTTTGGTTGTTCCCGTCAATTTTTCTTCTTCAAATTGAGTTCTGCCTAGAGAGAGGAGGGCCAGTCGCCGCCAGTGACATGTGCCATACAAAGGCTAGAATTTTTCTGAATTTGGATAGGGAACCTCCCCAAGAGTGAACGAGTACAACTGTCCAAGAATTAATCAGGATAAAGGATTAAGGAACCTCCTTATAGAGCTCTGAGAGACTGAGACTCTCTCTAGAGAGAGAGAGACTAGAGAGTGACCAAGAAGTGGACCACAAGTCTAAGGGGTATTTTTTTTTGTCTTTGTGAATGATCTCGAAGTGACTCGAACCACTTTTGTTTTGCATATTCTAATTCAACATTTATACATCTCGTGCTATAGGCGGTGTGATCTCTATCGGCGCTCCAAACATGCCCCACCACCCCGCGGGGATGCACACGTTGGTGATCAAGTATGACGTCTCAAGCTGCAATCGTATAAATAGAATTACTGTTTCTCTCACCTTTTCAGAATACAAACAAGCTCAGTTGAATATCAAGACAATACACTCTTCAGGAAAAACAAAACGATGTTGATTTCAACGATAGTTACGGTTTCCTTGCTCAGCGCACTGGCTACCGCTCAGCCACCGCAAGTTGGCGGTGGTGATGGTGGGCCACCTCCGGGTGAGGGTGGGATGGGTGGGATGGGTGGGGGTGATTCTACATCGGTGAGCTCGACACAGTGTACAACTCCGGATGGTGAAGTTTGTAGTCAAGATGGTAGTAGCAACGAGTTTTATGGTACCTTTGCATATGATGAAGAGACTGGCCTTCACAGTGGCACTGTTGTTTTCAATCAATGTCCCAACAGTGACCCGAGTGGTCGTGTGGACGATGGTTTCGACTACAATATCTCTGCTTCAAGTGACTGTCAGGAAATGACATTCCCCGTTGATGGATACAACACCACAGGTCCATGGGCTGCCCCTTTGAGAAATCGACTCGGCATCAGCTTGCACGGTGTGAATATCTATGGCCCATTTGAGGCTGGTTTTGTCGAAGGATTCATCTGCAATGGAACATGCGACGGTGGAGTTGATGTGCCTGCCTGTGACTTGACCCTTGAATTCCAATGTGGCATTGAGAATGTCAATAAGGAATATCTACTAGATCCGTGCGGTGGACATGCCCTGCCATACCATTATCATGCCGATCTCAGCTGTGAGTACGATCAGAACACATTGGGACATTCCGCTTTGATTGGTGTTGCTTTGGATGGCCGTGGTATATATGGGCTAAATGAAGACAATGTAGATGGCGAGGCTGTGCAACCGACTGATCTTGACTTCTGCGGTGGTCACTATGGAGCAGTGGAGGAGGATGGCCCTGAGGTATACCATTACCATACACAGACCACGGCGCCGTATACAGTGGGCTGTTTCGGCCCAGTCGTGGATGTAGAAGAGTGCAGGGCATTGTACCCAGATAATTGTGGCGTCGATTATTTGATTCTTGAGACAGAGGCTGGCAGTACATGTTATGACACAGATTGCCCATGTTTCTTCGCTGATGGCACTAACTCTGATTACACGGTGGAAAACTGCCCAGTCTAATCTGTCAATTATAAGCAGATACCAGATGTATTGTCACAATACTCACTACGTGAAGAATCGCTTTCGACTTTAATGTGTTTTCAATTAAAACACAAACTAAAATAATCTGAATCTGATTGACGTTTTTCTTTAGCATTGTCTGGTAACTCTTTGCCTTGATAATAGGGCATAATATGAACATTTCTCATCAATGTTGGAGATTTTTCTCCCCAATGGCACCAATACTGAATACGCAAACACCCCACCTGCCCAATCTAGCTTGTTAGCTAGAAATATGAACCAGATGAAATGATATTATCACCCACTACGTTGAGTTTCAGCTAGAAATACGAACCAGATAAAATGATATAATCACCCACTTCGTCGAGTTTCAGCTAGAAATACGAACCAGATGAAATGTTAATCACCCACTTCGTTGAGTTAGATAATTTGGATTTCGACCATTCGGTACGTACAGAAAAGAATAAATATCAAATTCCGAATCCACATTATAGTTGATTTTGGATACAGTGCAATATTGTTTTAAATAGATGTAAAATAAAGTTTAGCTGTGGCAACATAGTGTATACTTGGGAGGGAATTTATGATGATATTTGGCACCTTGGCATCATCACATTAGTCTCGTTGTGAACATCGTCTCTAGATACATGAATGATAGAGAAGCTAAAGGGTTCAATCAAAGAGGATACAAAAGGAAGGCTTTGTAGCTATCAACAGCGAGGCTGCGGGAGATTCTTTCAAAAGACAGCCTCTTCTAAGATTGCTATTCCTACGGCGACACACACGTGCGGAAACCCATGGTAATATCTAGAGTTTATATACACTCCAATTTTTATTGTGATGCTAAATTGTTATGTACTAAACACAAAGCAATACTGCGCATTCTAATGGTCCCTGCTGATTATTATTGTTGTCGAAGCGGGGTATGTTTCCCTGTTCTACATTACGAAGTATCGCGGATGTGTCACTTGCCAGGAAGAGGACAGAGACTGTCACAGGTAGATGACCTTGAATGTCTTGTAGCGCATGCACGGTCACGGATACCACACCCATGTTGTAAACCGTAAGCTAACGCTGTTTTCTAATTAACCAACTAACTCGGGCCTGGGCCGGTGATTGTCGCCTGTGTGCTGTTAGGCGTGGGTCAATACGCAGAGTGTATCATGTACTACAGTCTACATACACGATGTTGCGGGCAGTTGCATTATATTGAGATAGTACATTAAGGGACTCGTCATAGTCCTAGGTAAAAACGAGCGCAAATGCCCGTGCATTCAACCAAAATAAAATAATAAACAAATAAACACCTTGGTATGCCGGTGGGGTGACAGATACAATCTTACCGCTTCTCCAGAGTGTACATACGAAAATGTGACAGTTTCAATTGGACGGGCATGTACACAAACAGCCACAAATACCTTAGACCAACAAAGGACAAAGCAGGGAAGCGAGACCAACGAAGAACTGAACAGATAAGCGAATACCTTCATTTCAGCTTCCCAAAAATGAACTAGAGCTACCGGATTGTGTCTATGATCGCCCGACAGCACACAACTCGCTTACACGGCACTACTATTATCGGTTACCGTGGCATCGCCCTCAATAGTAACGGGGGGTGACTGCTGTGCACCGTCTGTACTACTCATACTCGTAGGTTCAGCAATGTCCTTCTCTGAGTTTGTTTGTGCATCTTGTTGCTCGTTGTCTGGGGTGAGAAGGTCTTTTGTGTGGGTGTGTGTTCTGTACTGTGTGGGTGTGTGTTCTGTATCATTAGGCCGTAGGAGTGAACTGTAGTGAGCGCAGGCCTGAGGGCTGAGGCTGTAGGGCGTAGGGTTGGCTGGTCGTAGGGCGTAGGCTGTATTTACTTACTACTATTGTAACAGTGACCCTATGAAAAGGCTGTTCTGTCTCTTAAAATATTCACATCATTGCCCTCTTTGAATGATACCAATTTTTATAAGAATAGAAACCCTAATATTGCCCTTTGGAACTTATATTCCGGATTCGTTTCACATTTGACAACTGCTGACACTGCATACACATATTGCATAAATACTAAATAGTGCTGACTGCGAGGCTGCTGAGTGCTGATTGGCGACTGCTGATTGCTGACTACTAGAGTAGAGTGCAGTCACTGCACTGCGACAGTGCGCAGTGCGCACTCTCGCAGTATAAACTGGGAAAGTTGAATGTTCAGCGTTCAGCGTTCAGCGTTCAGTGTTCAGTGTTCAGTGTGTTGACTGTCACATGAATATCAAATGAGCCGTAAATACTAAAAATACATATGTAGTTCCGTAGAGTGTAGAGTGTAGACTGTAGAGTGTAGAGTGTAGAGTGTAGAGTGTAGACTGTAGACTGTAGACTGTAGACTGTAGACTGTAGACTGTAGACTGTAGACTGTAGACTGTAGACTGTAGACTGTAGACTGTAGACTGTAGACTGTAGACTGTAGACTGTAGACTGTAGACTGTAGACTGTAGACTGTAGACTGTAGACTGTAGACTGTAGACTGTAGACTGTAGACTGTAGACTGTAGACTGTAGACTGTAGACTGTAGAGGCGTAGGCCGTAGGGCGTAGAGTCGTAGACTGTAGACTGTAGAGTCAGAGTGTAGAGGCGTACATAGTTTGTTTACATTTTACTCTAGCATGTATTTAGGAATTTTCGGATTCTCAATTCTAGGCTCGCCTATTTTATTAACTTTCACAACAAAACATAAGACACGTTTTGTACACGCGCGGAGCCTGGAGGGCGCAGGCCGCAATCTTCTAGATTTTGATTTTGATTATTATTTAAAAAAAAAAACATACAGAATACAAAACGGTTCAATAACCATTTTGAATTTGAGATATGTAAATAAAATATTTACACACACATGTGTTTGTCATGTGCTACACTGAAATTCTGAATATATTTATGTACTACTACCACTCTCTCTCAGAGAGAGAGCCTATAGTACTATACATTTTTTTATTAATAGCAATATAGAGCTCGGATTATTATCCTGGGAACCTATTTTTAATAACATACAGCTCGGATAATAATTCTTGGAACCTCCCCACAAGAGTGAACAAGTCCAACTGTCCAAGTGATAATGAGGAATCGTTTTTAAACATTATATATATATAGAGAGAGAGTAGAATAGCTTTTTTTCAAGTTCTTTTGTGAATGATTTCGAACCTATTTGTTTTATTTTGTTTATTTTTTAAAAACAATAACAAAAGAAAACAGTAACCACTCAGTCACTCACCAATATTCATAAATAAATAAATATGTCGCCATTTTCCATTTTTTTTTAGCCTTCTTCTGTATGTAAATAATCACTATTTAGTCGTTCCGACAAGAAATAAATTGAACCAATATTGTTTGTTGTTTGTTTTGATTTTGTAAAAAAAAACAAAAACAAAAACAAACATAAAAATTAAAAATAAGTTTTGTGAATGATTTCGTATTTATTTAACAAAAATATTTACCTATTTTGCTTTGCATATCTGTCCAAAGTCCAAAGTCCAACTTCTAAACAGATTCTCGGCTTAACTTCTAAGCGTATAGGCTGTGTGATATCTGTTTCTCTGTCAGGCGTCGGCGACTCGGCGCTCCGAATATCCCAGTCCCCCCGGTGGATGTATACGTTGATGAGCAATCAAGATGCCTCAAGCTGCAGTAGTATAAAGAGAACTGCTGTTTTGCCCACAGGTTCGGAATTCGAACACCCTTTGAAATAACAACAATACATACTACAAAAATTTCAAAAGGATGTTCTTTTCAACGATAGTTACAGTTTCCTTGCTCAGCGCACTGTCTACCGCTCAGCCACCGCAAGTTGGCGGTGGTGATGGTGGGCCACCTCCGGGTGAGGGTGGTGAAGGTGGGTAGGGTGGGGGTGATATGGCGGATTCTACATCGGTGAGCTCGACACAGTGTGTAACTCCGGATGGTGAAACTTGCAGTCAAGATGGCAGTAGTAGCGAGTACTATGGTACTTTGACATATAATGTAGCCACTGGCGTGCACAATGGAACGGTCGTTTTCAATCAGTGTCCCAACAGTGACCCGAGTGGTCGTGTGGACGATGGTTTCGACTACAATATCTCTGCTTCAAGCGACTGTCAAGAAATGACATTCCCCGTTGATGGATACAACACCACAGGTCCATGGGCTGCCCCCTTGAGAAATCGTCTTGGCATCAGCTTGTACGGTGTGAATATCTATGGCCCATTTGAGGCTGGTTTTGTCGAAGGGCTCGTCTGCAATGGAACATGCGACGGTGGAGTTGACGTGCCTGCCTGTGACTTGACCCTTGAATTACAGTGTGGTATTGAGAATGTAGATCAGGAATTTATACTAGATCCGTGCGGTGGACATGCCCTGCCATACCATTATCATGCCGATCTCAGCTGTGAGTACGATCAGAACACATTGGGACATTCCGCTTTGATTGGTGTTGCTTTGGATGGCCGTGGTATATATGGGCTAAATGAAGACAATGTAGATGGCGAGGCTGTGCAACCGACTGATCTTGACTTCTGCGGTGGTCACTATGGAGCAGTGGAGGAGGGTGGCCCTGAGGTGTACCATTACCACACACAGACCTCAGTGCCATATACCTTGGGTTGTTTCGGCCCAGTCACAGAATTAGAAGAGTGCAAGGCATTGTACCCAGATAATTGTGGAGTCGACTACGTGATCCTTGAAACTGAGAGTGGTTCTTCATGTTATGACACAGATTGCCAATGTTTCTTAGCCGATGGCACCAATACGAAATACACTGCTGTTACCTGCCCACTCTAACTTGTCAGCTAGAAAGACGAACCAGAGGAAAATCCGAATCCGATATCGTGATACAATCGCCCGCTTCGAATTCCGATTTCGAATATTCGACACGTATAAAAAATAAAATATAAATTTGAAATGATGTTTTTTTATATTTAGTCGATTATGAATACTGGTTTCATGCCTTTGAATCAGTGCAAAGTGGATATTGCTGTCAAAAAACAGCAGAATTCAACAATGACGACTATTCCTGCGAGCTACATATTCTGTTGCGACCACGTACAAAAACTCATTGTAGTATACAGTCAGATTAACTCGCAGTTTATATACACTAATTTGTTTATTGTGGTTCAATATTGTGATGTACTCCACATTGAGCAATACTGTGGTCATCCAAATGGATCCTGTTGATTAATTAGCATTGTCGGAACGGGGTCTATTTCCTGTTCTCCATTAGAAGTGTCACGAACAGATGTCACTACAGGTTTAATGGAACGTCGCTTCGCAATGCGGGGGGGGGGGGGGGGTTAGATGAAATCAAGTGTCGAGTTTTAAAACTTCGGAGAGTCTCGACTGCTTGGAAACTCAAGCGTGTGAGCCCATCCAGTGAAACACCTCCGTTAACAATCTGCGGCCCACAAACAAGAAAAAAATTCTGATTGTTGATATTTCGCGGTATATAGGGACGTATGCAGCTCACGGCACATAGTCCCATCTAGCACCTTCCACACCTCCAGAACCACCCAACCCACATCAGGAATTACTATTTTGAAGCAGCTCTACTGGAGCTGGCAAGGTTTCCTCTGACCACACCTCAATTCCTCGGACGTAGTAAATTCTTCGGAAAAAAAAAAGCACTGGTCATTGTTCGTCAGCCCATCAAAGTTCTTGTACACACCATAACAATGGTATGTACCAGATCAGTTGAGTATTGTAAATTATATCACATTGTTGCATCATGACGGTTGCCCCATTAACACTGCAGCTGTAAATTGGGCACACTGCGTTTCCTCGCAAGCAGTAGATTGTCCGCAAACTCCGACGGAGTCTTCGTCTGGCTATTGACTATGTCCTTGTGGACATCCATGGCCTGGTGTAGCACCTGCTGAGCGTTCTGGGCGTGAAGCTTAAATACAATCTCAAACTCTTTAAGGTCCTTTCGGAAGATGTTACAGTGTTGGAGATCCAGCATTGTCGCCTGTATTGCGATGTATTGATTCGATGGGTGTGAGACAGTTACCCGCTCCTGAAACCCGAATAGTGGTGTGTACATGATGCAACTATTTTAAACCCTAAAACCCTAAGTTTCTATTTGACCTACAACAATCCTTCAACGTATAGGCACCTCAATTCATATCTACTGATATTATCTCGTGCACATGAAGAAAAAAATACAATCCGAATCCGCGATGAAACCTCCAACGTTGAAACGCAAAGTAGCCAAATCATTGAAGATTAATGAGAGGCGCTGTTGTCAGGTGCATCAGATAGCCCACTAGTACACGGAGGGTGTCATATATATACACTACGTCCATCCATCCATATATATATATATATATATACATATATACATATATACATACATACATTATATATATTTGTATATATAAATATATATATATATATATCGATATACATATATTTATATAAACACATATACATATACATGTATATATACATATACATACACATATACATATATATATACATATACAGATATATATATATATATAATTTGACAAGGGCTTAAAATGCTTCCCGTCTTAATTCAATATGACGCAATGATATGTCTTCTCCAACCCCATCCACTATACCTTGGCTAAGAAGGCTTCCCGTTTGTCCTTGTATTCCGCTTCCATTGCCTGGTATATTAAATAGACTTCACTGAACTGGTTGTTGCCCTGCTCTCCTGCACGCTGTCTGCGTTGCTGGGCCGCGTGT
Source organism: Sphaeroforma arctica JP610 (assembly GCF_001186125.1). NCBI lineage: Eukaryota > Ichthyosporea > Ichthyophonida > Sphaeroforma > Sphaeroforma arctica. The sequence goes on from NW_014040511.1 coordinate 71,384, forward strand.
GCCTTTTCGCGCGCAGTAAGTACGTCTGCCGCAGCCTAATAATGAATGTGCAAAGAAAACACACAAACGTATGAATATTAATTATCGCATGAAATGCATCTGCAGCGGCCTAATAACGAGCGTGCATAGAGAACTCACATACGTACAAACATTCATCATATTAAAAATATCGGCAGCGTAATGAGTGTGCATAGAGAAAACACATACATATGAATATTGACTATCATATTAAATACATCTGTAGCGGCATAATATCGAATGTGTATAGAGATCACGCATACGTATAAATATTAAATACAATAGTGAATACATATGTATCGGCCCAATGATGAGTGTGTATAGAAAACACACATACGCATGCGAGACTAGTGATCATAGTGAGAACATCTGAAGCGGACTAATAACGAGGGTGCATGAAATACACACGTACGTATGCGAGATAAAATAGCATAGTCTATAGATCCGCAAGAGCCTATGAACAAGAACGAAGTACAGCATAGACAAACACTTATGATGAGACTAACACAACCGAAAGAAAAGTACGACTTCCGTACCTTAAACAAATAGAACATCTATGTGCCTATGTATTCTCGGACCAACACACACGCACACACACGCACACACACACACACAGAGAGACTTCGTACATGCTGGGCTTTTATATCACCTACTACATGCTCATACTAACAAACACACAGTCACACGCACATACACACACACACTCACTCACTCGCCCACCTACACATACACGCAGAGCAATCTTACCTGCTGGGCATCTGGCACTCCTCGGGTGATGAACGCGTCCCAAGTGCTCTCCATTCGAGAGAGCAACGGTGACAAGTCCTGCTGCGACGTATGCACATCCTTAAGGGATTCGCCCATATTGCGCAGAACCCTTCCTGTGCAAAGAAGGATGGGGTTACTACTAGGTAACCATGGTGATTGGTATGCGCACACAGTAGCACTCTGCCTGTGTAAAGAAGGATGGGGTTACTACTAGGTAACCATGGTGATTGATATACGCACACAGTAGCACTCTGCCTGTGTAAAGAGGATGGGGTTACTACTAGGTAACCATGGTGGTTGGTATGCGCACACAGCAGCACTCTGCTTGGGTAAAGAAGGATGGGGTTACTACGAGGTAACCATGGTGATCGATATGCGCACACAGTAGCACTCTGCCTGTGTAAAGAAGGATGGGGTCACTACTAGATAACCATGGTGATTGATATGCGCACACAGTAGCACTCTGCCTGTGCAAAGAAGAATGGGGCTACCACTAAGTAACCATGGTGATTGGTACTCGCATACAAACCCCGCCTGCCTACGAGCTGCAATGCGATCTTCGACTTATCACGCAGAATGAACACACACGCCAGTACACATGCGTGCATATCAAACAGATACACTCATTTGTACCACATCCTCTCTCATATACACTCCTATGCTTATCAACAACATATACACATATACACATGCGTGTATGTGAAACACATACCCAAATTTTTATCATATACACTCCAAAGCTTATCAACAACACGCACACACATACGCATGCGTGTATATTAGACACATACACTCATTTCTACCATACACTCCAAGACATATCAGGAGAGACTTACGTTTCATAGAGTCTCCATTGCTTTGTGTTGTTTTTGCTGTCGATGGACTGCACACAGTACGTCAGCTGTAGTGTGACATACACTCGTTACAATCAAATAAACTCCGCACATGTCTGTACACACCAACACACAAACATGGAACAACAGCCACACACCACGATGTACATATATGTGTGTATATCTACCACATACACACATCAATGCACATACATGCACACATGTGTATATATATCTACCACTTACACACATCAATGCACATACATGAATAACAACACCACACACCACGATGTACACATGTGGATATATATCTACCACATACACACATCAATGCACTTACATGAATAATAACACCACACACCACGATGTACACATGTGTATATATATCTACCACATACACACATCAATACACATACATGAATAACAACACCACACACCACGATGTACACATATCTACTCAACCACATACAGGCATCAACAGCCACCCCAACACACATGCATGTCTGCTCACGCACACACCTGTGTCACCTCGTGTCTTCATGCCCTCGTCATTGAGGGCCTTGGCCAAGTGTTTGATCTGCAGAGTCATGGTTATGAATGCCTTACGGTACATGCTCAGAGCCTTGACCGATTCAGCAAACGTGTGGGAGAAACGCTCTAACGACTCCAAAGCATCGTCTAGTTCGGGATCAGCTGGGATAGAAATGGATAAAATATAATGATAGTTGCTAAGGTGTAGAGAAGATAATGATAGTTGCTAAGGTGTAGATAAGATAGTGATAGTTGATAAGGTGTAGATAAGACAATGATAGCTGCTAAGGTGTAAATAAGATAATGATAGTTGCTAAGGTGTAGGAAAGATAATGATAGTTGCTAAGGTGTAGATAATATAATGATAGTTGCTAAGGTGTAGATAAGATAATGATAGTTGCTAAGGTGTAGATAAGATAGTGATAGTTGATAAGGTGTAGATAAGACAATGATAACTGCTAAGGTGTAAATAAGATAATGATAGTTGCTAAGGTGTAGGAAAGATAATGATAGTTGCTATGGTGTAGATAAGATAACGATAGGTACTCAGTTGTCTTGTAGTTGCTATCCCGCGCTAGACATTCCAACAGAACCAGCGACAGGCATTAAATGCCGACGTACTTGTCAGGAGGAAGAAAGAAACAGAGGCTGGTCCGGTAAAAGACGCCTGTGTGCTGTTACGCGTGGTTTGATATGCCGGCAGTATCACGTACTACAGTCTACATACACTATATTGCGAGCAGTTGTATATACGTGATAGTACATGTCTGTAACAGGTGCAAGCCGACTCGCCTGAGATGTCAATTGCGCACATGCCCGTGTATTCGACCAACACAAACGAATGAACAAATAAACCCCTCGATATGTCGGATGGGTGTCAGATACACTCTTACCGCTACTCGCGGGTGTACATACGAGAACGTGGCCATTCAGTGGAGATTGCATATGGTTCAAATGGATGAGCACGTACACACACAACCATAAATACACCAGATCAACACCAAGCGAATACCTTCATATGTTGGAACTGTGACGAAGATGTTTTTAAGGCTTCCCCATAATGAAGTAGAGCTGCCGGATTGTGACTGTGATCTCCCGACAGCATCCTTAGGCGTAGCCTCATCCTTTTGACTCGCTTCGGCACCACTATTATCAGTTGCCGTAGCATCGTCTTCTGTAGCTACGGTGGCTGACTGCTGTGTACCGTCTGTACTATTCCCTCTCGTAGGTTCAGTAATGTCTTTATCCGAGCTCGTTTGTGCACCTTGTTGCTCGGTCTCAGCAGTAGGAAGGTCTTTTGTGTGTGTATGTGTGGGTGTGTTCGTGTCATCCTCTCTTTCCCCATCAATGTATGCACTGATCTGCTGCGTAGCCTGTTGTAAACTCTGCCCATCAGATTGTGTCTCCGTTAGGTCTGCACTTTCGTGTTCACCATCACTACTCAAATCAAAGGTCACTGAACTCTTAGCGTCACCTTGGACTTCTTCACTTTTGGTATCCGACGCATCGGTTATATCCGTGTGTGTGATAACATCTGATCCATTTTCTAGTGTAACTTCAGTATGTTCAGCTACACTATCCTCCGCACTCTCTTGACATGCAACCGCTTCCGACGAGACCATAGCCGTGTTTGTTGTTGAGTTTGCTTCTTCTTCTCCGTCAGCTACCGAAGTGGTACTTGAATTGACCGATGACTTCGATTGCGTCCCACTAGCGGGAGGGGTGGGGTCAGTGGGCGGTGGTGTTTGCGGGGGTGATGTCTCAGCCATATTGCTTAATGTGTGTGAATAGTTAGTATTTGTGGACAAAGTCGACGTTGAGGTGATTCTGCATACATATATATAAGTGCTTCTTTGTGTACTCCTATGAGGGATAACAACCGAGAGCTATTAGTAGTAAAAACAGGTATATCTATATCTATATCTATAGACATACACGAACATGTACATATATTGACATATACATAGATATATATTATCGCTTGTACACTATATAACATATATCAGGGTTACGGGGATCATTGCTGAGTTTGTATTTATTTACTTTAAACACAGCCTCTTTTACTTCAAAGCTGTCCATACTATAGTTCGTTTCTTGAAAAAACTGTTACAATTTTAGGCTGTAAATAAAACGTAATATAAAATAATCATTCGTTTTTGCGTTAAAGTGCTAAACGTTTTTTGCATCATTGGGATTTCAACTGGGAGTGTAAATAGTAATGAATAAAACACGGATGGGACGCCGCGGGGACTGAAAGAGCATACCTATAGGGGTAATTTACTTGTATATATTTAGACATTCTGATTCGGGCCTATTGATCATTTTGTATAGGGTCTCAAATGGGCAAAATCGATTCCAGCCAGAAAAAAGGGGCCACTTACGATTTTTGGGGACGGACAAAAAGTCAGTGTCAAAACACAGCTGGGACGCTGCGGGACTGAAAGCGCATAATCAGAGAGATAATTCATTTTGTTCATAATCACGTATCTATATAGAAATATTGGTAAAATATCTAGGCTCATATTTTTAGAAACAAATCCAAACAAATTATCCAAAAAAAAAAATAGTGATCTTTCTTTCTGAAATGAAGAGGGACTCCAAAGGGGTCTACAAATGGCGACGGACAAAAAATCGGTGATAAAGTTGATAGGGATTTAGAAAAGCTTTCTCTTTCAGTAGTAAAGTTGACCGGGACTGACGCTGTCAGTGATAAAACACGGCTGTGACGCCGTGAGGTCTGTAAGCGTATACTCAGAGAGGTAATTCATTTTGTTCATATTCACGTTTAAATATTCATAGCGTTCTAAATTGAAACAAAGGCTATGAAATATTGGCACCGCCAACAAAGTATTAGCTCAAAGTAGTGGCCCTAAATTTTAAATAACCAGTTTGAAAATCGTCCCAAAAATAGGACGGACGCTGTCATTTCGAAAAATTACAGTGAAGTCTCCAATCAAACCGAAAAAATGTATAAATGAAAACGTCCATGAGTAAGAAAAAAAATGTTCCCACACAAGTTTTGAGCATTCTGAATGTAGCCTAATGAAACTATTTTTGAACTTTCTTTTAAAATAGATCAAATTTTCATAAAACGTAAGTACATGTTCTCTGTTTTTTCTACTTCATTTCTCTTAGTCTCAAGACTCAAAGTAAGGCCTCGATCTCCGAACCGGATGGGAAGCTGAATACTGCTGCCACTCCCACCGCTCCCTCAAGCTTTCCCTCCGGCTTCCCCCCTAATTACAAATTTATATGCTCAATTTATTTTAAATCATAACTTTCTGAATGTTTAAAAAGTATTAAAAATTAAAAATATTACACATGGAGCAAGAAGATTGGGGGGAAGGGGGGGGGGGAATCTTCTTAAAAATATTAAAAGGAAAACATAGCTTTCTGACACAAACCTCTATTTAAATTCTTGACAATTTAAAAAATAAAATTAAGCACCATTTCACTTGACCTTCATAACGATATTTAGCCAAGAATTGATACCTAGACTACCTCAAGTCTCAGGGTATCCGGCTCTTGCCAGGCTCAGGTTTATTGCTGGTAATATAACCTAAGTGGTGGGGGGGGGGTCTCCGTCCCCACCTCCCCCCCCCCCTCTCCTTAGTCTCAGCCTTTTTGAAAGTCAGCCTATTTGATAATTTATTTCTTGATCGAGTTTACTTTTTTTAAAGTCATTTTTTTAATGTTAATTTTATACACTAAATGCAGTATTTAAACAATCATATCTTTTTGAATGTTTGAAAAGTGTTTCTTGTTTTAAGATAAAAAATAGTTTTTGAAAATATTACAAAAGTAGACTATCCTTCTCCCCCTTATAATTATGTTCCATTTTTATTCAACTATTTATTAAAAAAAAAGAAATCATAGCTTTCTGACATCTATTAAAATTCATGACAATTTAAAAAAATAACCTGACATAGACTGAATTAAAATAATATATATTTACGACATGAATGAAGTAGCAGTCTATACATTAAAAAAAAATTGTCAATATTTAAATTATCAATAATTACTAGTATTATCAATTTTTAACACTAGCTTACTGACATAGACGTCTAAATTAACATTATATACTGGATCCAGTAGCAGGCTATATACGACAATTATATATAATCTATTTTAATCATTTTTTATTTTTTTGTTATTTTTATAATATTACAAAATGAATATTTAAATATACACTAAATAGCGAGCGAAGCGAGCTAAATCATATTTTTTAATATTTTTTTAGATAACATTATTATATACAATTGTGATTCTCTTTTTCAAAGAAAAATAAAATCCACCGGTGCCATCCCCGACCAGGGAACGCGAAGGCATTAGCAATAATACATATTTAGTAAAACCTTACATAAGACAATGTTAGATTTATTAGGTTTATTAGATGGTAATATCTTAAATGAATTTTACTCCTAAAATTCCAAGTCAGCTCTGTATCAGTTCTACCCAGTACAAGCTTGTAGTGTTTTCCTTTAGTTACCAGCATATATTTTAACTGAATTAATCACGTCCACGAGCTCTTGTACAATGATGACCGGCTCAGCCCTAGATGGACAAAAATATGAAGTTGTCCCATGCGTATAGCCGGTATGTTCAGAACTTGTAGAATCCGGTCGGCACCTGACAAAATTTGTCGTGAGTCCCTCTCAATCGTATGGTCCGTGTCCGTCTAGACTGTATCATGCCTTAAGATGAGTAACCCATATACGAAAAATTTCCGAAATGTTGGACTTAGTAGCCGAAAAAGTAAAACAACCCACTTAGCGTTTTGCACATGTCATAAGCCCTAAGTTGTCGCTCCACTTGATAACCTCTTTCTTATGCTGTATGGTCTTATCCAAGCGATTGTTAAAGCGAAAATCGATTGTTGAGTCTCAGATAATAAAATGGTCTAGCGTAGTATACACTTCTACTTTAGTATTTTATCCGGTATTGAATCAGAGAAAAGTTATGTCACCACCACATCAGTATGCAATGTAAACTGCGGATTAATTACAAGCAGTTGTTTCAACAGTCGAACACAGGCTTTCTTGCTCACATAGAAACTTCATTCTTCGTATAACAAAAAATTACTTAACTAATTAAATTTAGTTAGCTTAACCTGTGAGGAACGTTGTAATACAATTAATAAAGTAGTTCGGTAACTTAAAAATGTGGGAGCTTTACCCAGCCCGCTAAGCGTACCGTGTTAGAGAATAACACTGCGCGCAATACTAAGAAACCTCGCACTACTGCTGGAGGTAGTAAAGGCTCTACTTCTACTGATGTAAACTTCGATGGATATTTCTATGTTTTAAACTATGTTAAATCAACTAAGATACAATTTAAGTCAGTTTGGATTTAGCAGTGATAGCTTGTGTAAGAATGATCGGGGATTGGCGGGAAGATCAAAACCTGTAAGTAATAGTTCAGAGATTATAAAATTTAGTTTATAATATCCTACATCTACTATCGTTTCAATTAGTTCCCAGTAAATAACTCATACCAAATACTTAGGCTATTGGAGCCATCAAAGTGGATTTAGAACACTTTGGGAATATTGCAAAAAAAAAAACTTGTATTAAAATATTTGAAATATAAACAAAAACCAATGTGCTATCACATTTGATCTTGATATTTTAAACTGACCGGAGGCCGTATTTCTACATAGCCTCCAGTAGCTCTTAGGACTACCGACGTACGTGAAGGTACGATGTAGTTCGTAAAGCAAAAACCAAAGTAAGACGGTTTCGGTCATGGCTTATTGTGAGATTCGGTCTCTCAAGGCGATATTAACGCCTTAGAGTAATTAAACGCGTAAGTAAAAAATAAGTATCGTGATATTTAAAGTAAATAAACGAAATGAGTCTTTTAGTAAAGTTAGGTAAGCCTCGTGAAAACAGCAATACTCTGAGGGATTGCGAGGCTGAGACATTGCCTATATATAATCCTCTCAGTACTGATTTCGCTGAATGGATTTTATTTAGTGTTTCGTTGTCGCTCTATTAGAAACTATGGTATGTTTCGTTGGGGCGAATCCGAGAGACTCATAAAATCTCATCTTTAGAAGAAGAAAACAAGACAAAGAAAATTACTCTTGATATTGGTTGAACGGAGGTTAAACTAGGTAACGTTAATAGTCCCTAGAAATACATATATATTCGATTGAGCTATCTCGCTACCGAAGTATTCAGACAAAAATAGATTTGGAAAGTAAATATAGTTTTAGGGTTTATATCTTTAGAAATAAAAAAATAGAACAAAACAATACTCTTGATGTCCTTAGTTATTACATTAACCAATAACTTGCCACTTATCAAGAATTATCGACTTAGCCTTCACCAGACTGGCACATCTGGTTGGCAGAACGGAGGTTAAACTAGATAACGTTAATAGTCCTTAGAAAGCTATATTCATTTGAGCCATCTCGCTACCGAAGTATTCAGATATAAATAAATTTGGAAAGTAAATATAGTTATATTAATAGAACTAGGCCAACTTATGTTTGGTATTTTACTGGGGCCTTTTAATGGTCTTGTCTGAATATCTGATATGTAAAATTGGCCTTATCATTTGAAATGGATTCAGACTCAAATGAATAACTGCATGAATCCTCAAACTGGAATACTCCCGTTTCACTACTTCTTTGGCCGCTATAGTGAGTTACAAGCAACATTTGACAAAACTGCGCCCGAGAAACACGTTACTCCGTGGTTACAAAAGATCGAGCATATGCATAACGTTGTTTACCCCTGTTTACTCGAGCACAAAAATCGTGACCTACTTAAAGCGTATGACCGATGGAATAACACTACGAACATTGTTCAGTTCAAAGTTGGCGATTATGTTAACATTATAAATCGCAATGCCAACATTGCCGAACTCTCTTCTAAGACAATTGGACCTTTTGTTGTTTCCTACCATGATGAGAAGAGTAATACTTACGAAGTGAATAACATAAATGGTAGTAGCGCAACTAATCTAGGCACTCACCGAATCCCTACCTCCGAACTCTCATTCACTTGCTCATTTGATTCTGATGCCCCAGTTATGGAGTCACAAGTCAAAGATATAATTGAAAAAACATCCGAAGACGGTTACATTTACTACAAGACCCGTTTTATGGATGGGACAGTAGCTTGGCTAACCTCCGATGCGTTTCGTGAATCTCGCGACTTCCTTCGTATTTTTATTAAGAAATGGAATAAGCATTTACATAAGAACACACGAGATAAACGGCAAGGGTGACTACAAACCCGGATGTATCTGAAATTCCCTATTTTCCACATACTTTCTATGTGACTAAACTTTCTGATCTGTTTACCAACAGAGCAGAAATACTAATGAAGATCAACCTTTGGCTATTACCTTACTAAGAAATAAACGTAAGGCGTCTACATCGGAAATGATTACTGGACCAAATACTACCTGACATAGAGTAGAACATGAGTCTTGAACTCGTACAAATAGACACATACTTACTCGATAAGCCATGACCGAAACCGGTTTACTTTGGTTTTCGCTTTACAAACTACATCGTACCTTCACGTACGTCCGACGTCCTAAACGCTACTGGGGGCTATGTAGAAATACGGCCTCCGGTCAGTCTACAATATCAAAATCAAATGTGATAGCACATTGGTTTTTGTTTATATTTAAAATAATTTAATACAAGATTTTTTTTTTGCAATATTTCCAAAGTGTTCTAAATCCAATTTGATGGCTCTAATAGCCAAAGTATTTGGTATGAGTCATTTACTGGGACCTATTTGAGACATTAGTAGATGTAGGATATTATAAACTAAATTTTATAATCTCTGAACTACTACTTACAGGTTTTGGTCTTCCCGCCAATCTCCAAAATCCAATAAGTCTTTTTCTTCTATTTATAACTTTTCTTTAGATCGACCTTTCTTTATATTTGCTAAATTATTAACTTGACTTACGTTCTTATGTCTATCTACAAATTAGACATGTGGTCATGAACACTAGTACTTCTAGTGAAAATTATTCAATAAAGAACAGTCAGAGTTACGTCCTGTGTGATCGAGGATATTAAGGCTCTTACCAAGAGGCAGTCCCGATCATTCTTACACAATAAACCCTAACTCATAATCTCTGAACTACTACTTACAGGTTTTGGTCTTCCCGCCAATCTCCAAAATCCAATAAGTCTTTTCTTCAGATGGACCTTTATACAAGCTACCACTGCTAAATTCTAACTGACTTAAATTTTATCCTAGTTTATATAACATTATTTAAAACATAAAAATATCCATAGGCTCGACGATGTAAGATTCAGTCTATCAAGGCGATATTAACGCCATAGAGTAGTTAAACGCTTAGAATAAATCTCAGTATCGTGGAATTCGAAGTAAATGAACCAAATGAGTCTTTTGATATAGTTAGGTTTGCCTCGTGAAAACAGCAATACTCTGAGGGATTGCGAGGCTGAGACATTGCCTATATATAATCCTCTCAGTACTGATTTCGCTGAATGGATTTTATTTAGTGTTTCGTTGTCGCTCTATTAGAAACTATGGTATGTTTCGTTGGGGCGAATCCGAGAGACTCATAAAATCTCATCTTTAGAAGAAGAAAACAAGACAAAGAAAATTACTCTTGATATTGGTTGAACGGAGGTTAAACTAGGTAACGTTAATAGTCCCTAGAAATACATATATATTCGATTGAGCTATCTCGCTACCGAAGTATTCAGACAAAAATAGATTTGGAAAGCAAATATAGTTCCATTAATAAAACTAGACCAAATCTTATGTTTGAT
>NW_014040511.1:105871-112604 GCF_001186125.1 Sphaeroforma arctica JP610
GAAACCTAGTAATTTCCATCGAAGTTTACAATAGTCTAATGTGGAGGCCTGGCTATTACAGCGGAAGGACCTGAGCGCCAAACCTGTGGCAGATGACCCAGATGTGCTCAGCGTATCTATACCTTACGAGGTACTACCACCAGAACTCCAGGCTAATTATTCGCCTGTTCTAACACCCGGACATGAGTCGCCTGTCCTTGAGGGTAATATAGACCCAGAGGCTGGTAGAAACACTCCGCCACCTTTACCCAACTGAGATGACAATCGTCGGAAACCAATTAAGACTGGGTATGCCATCCAGACACATGAATCACCCAAGATCATAGTACCAACGACTATCCAAGGAACAGAGCACCGAAAGGCCTCGACCATGGGCTTTACACTGGGTAATAAACACTCCCGTAAACGTGTTAACGATGTCGAATTTAATCGCTTCGATCGCACCGCCTTACACCAACCCACAGAGAATTTTCACTCTGACGAGGTGTCCGAACTTAATAAATCGGTCGACGATTACACCATTAAGATGGAAATCGCCCATGACGAAAACCGTGCCGATGACGTATCATTTTTTGCTAATATGATTGCGATCAAGCAGAAACGCATCGATCAGCTACTTCAGGCCCAACGTGGACAAGACCACTGGGATAACCAGAAGTACAAGGGACAGATCAGTCGACCTAAGTCGAACTGGGATGCCAACAGTAAGCAGGTCGAGTTTATAAACAACCATGACCTCGACACGCTAATCCGTAGGCTTAATGCGTTTACGGTCATGCTGGAGACGAATGATATCGCTCCCCAGCAATGAATTTCTGCTTTAATGCAGTCGTTTGACCCTACAGGAACAAGGTACTTGATCCTGCAGCGACACCAGCATGAGCTAGACACTTGTAGTGGCTGGCCATCTGTGTGTTGGTTGGTTACGTCCTTATTAAGCAAGGACATGCGCAGTCCAGGACTGTGTTTAATCTTAACTGAACTAGTTGAAAATACTCCTATTCAGAGTTACATTCTGAAACTTGATGCTGACCTTAAACGTCCAGATATTACAAGGCTCGGCGATGGTACGAGCTCCTGGTTATGCATGTTTTCTGTAAGAACATAGGGAACAACGACCGTGAAAGTCTGTACACCGAGTTGCGATGTAAGTACGCAACTGAGGCTCGAGACAAGGGACATGAGACGAAGTTTCATCTATCCCGACTTACGTGGGAACAGTTTTATGATTCTGTATCCACTCTTTTCCCCGCACACCTAGTAGCCTCGAAGGGAAAGGCGGTAAATAAGAAACCGCGCGAGCTCCCTGATCAAGGATACCTCTCACGCCAGACGTCAGATGATAAACGTCATCAGACGCGTCCTAACCATACACGTGTTCGCGACTCTACTCAATCAAGGGCACGCGCGGAGCCGAAGGACAAGGAACCTCCCTATAAGGAGATTAAGAAATGCGCCGACGCACAGTGTGGGTATGACATGTACCAATTGACCCCTAACGGTTATTGGAACGGCAGACATGTACCCACCTGTACACACTTTCTTACGAAGTGTGACAAGTGTGAGAAGACCAATGGCTATCACGCCAAGTCTTGCGACAAGAAGCCCGACATTAAGTTGGAATGAAAGTACTACCAGGTACAATCGTTACAAAGAAAATATAACGAATCCTTAGATGAGAGTGTAATAATCCCTGTATATTGCAACGGAAATAAAGTCCTTGCATTGATTGATCCTGGTTCAGAAATTTCATGTATATCCGACCGCTTTGCATTAATGAAAGACATTGAAAGGCGAACTCAAACCACTCACCCAATTTTTAGCAGATGATAAAACTTCTAAGTGTGATACCATGGTCACAGATGTTAAAATCTTCCTGGCCGATGATAGAAATATTACGACTCAAACTGTGATCGTTAAGATGTCACAGAAGTACGACATTATAGTTGGAATGAGCGATTTGCTCACGTTAGGGATAACCGTAACAGGCTTACCCAACAACATAGATCCATTAAAGGATCAGTCAGACGATAATTGTCTAAAACTATATACACTACCATCGGACACAGTCAAGGAATTAATTCCTGGCTTTGCCGATAAGATAATGAATCTTAATAGTAAATAAGAAATAAAAATATCCGACTGGGCGAAATACCGCTTCAACGACGGATATGTCAGTCTTGACTTAACCAAGGTAGACTTTACTAAGCTCAAATGTCCTTCAAGAAACTATGTTTCTTGGAGACACGAAGCTGTAGTTAAAGAACAAGTCGAAAATGGTTGTCCGATGGGGTATTCGAAATCAATTACCAACAAACGCCAGTTAACTTAGCATTATTGGCAGTTGATTAACACAACTCTGACGGAACATTTAAGAAAGTCAGAGTATGTCTAGATATGAGTCCAATAAATAAGTTATTGCCGACTCATAGTTTCCATCTCCCTTGTATAAACGAGATACTGAGACGAATGGAAGGTGCTACGGTGTTTACATCCATAGACCTAACACAGGGGTATCATCAAATGCAAATTTATGAACCCCATCGTAAGTACTTTAGTTTTACCTGGAAAGGTAAACAATACAGGTTTAGAGGTGCACCTTTCGGGTTGCACTCCTTACCAGCATTCTTCCAACAAGTAATGGGGGAAATATTTGCAGACATGCCTAACGTGTAAGTCTATATAGATGACATAGTCATATTTTCTAAAACTAAGGGCGAACATGCCGCATTAGTCAGGCGAGTCCTTCAGAGACTCAACGAACAAAACTTCAAGATTAACGAGAAGAAATGTCACTTCGCCATGAGCGAAATACAGCTCTTAGGCTATCGTATATTTGGGGAAGGTATTAAAATCGACCCCGGTAAGGTGGAACACCTGTTAGATTGGCGAACACCAACTACAGGATGAGATGTGAACAGCATGTGTGGGTTTGTAAACTTCTTTTCAGATGGAGTACTACACTTGGCTGATTATCTTAAACCCTGTGGACATTTAAGATGTCATAAAGGCAAACTAGGAGACTTGTGGACTAAAGAGTGTGATGACGCATTTAAAGCACTCAAGCACACAGTCCAACAAGCCCCTGTTGTACAAGGACCAGTCGCTGGCGTGCCTTTTGAAATAGCAACGGACGCATCAGACTTAGCACTCGGAGGTGTACTATACCAGGTTATAGATAATGAACCTAGGTATATACAATTCTTTAGCCGAGCAATGAATGGATGACAATTGAAATATCCAACTGTGAAGCAAGAGCTACTAGCCATAGTAGCAGCTTTAACACACTTCAGCGATTACTTATACGGAACAGCTTTTACGCTGATGTGTGATCAGAAGTCCCTTCAATATATGGAGGAAATGATGCCAGACTCTCAATTACTGAGCCGATGGCATGATACAATATCAAAGTTTCATTTTGATATTAAACATCTACCAGGGATACATAACCATTTCACGGATATGTTATCACGCGTCGTACCGGACTTTAAAAAATCCGTAGGTGAGTTACTAGCCACTGATTGGAAATGTAACCCCAGGTGGTTTGAACTGAGCCACATACAATTGACATGTTTGCTGCACATCATAATGCACAACTTAACAATTACAGGACTTTAAATCATCCTTTGAGAGATGCCTTTCAACTAGACCTCTCCAAACATAATGCGTGGGCTAATCCACCATGGCAGTTAATTGCCCAATTAATAAATTATGTTCATATACACAAATTGTGTTGCCCGTTACGGAGTAAATATCCATGGTTCAATAAATTATTAAGCATGATATTATGCGAGCCAATATATTTAGATAGGGAAGTAGATATTTTCCTATATCAGGGTACCCGAGCCGTCCAGAAGATGCCCTGGAGACATACTATAATTTGTCGTATAGGTTCCATTGGAACAACAGTAAGATTCGGTCTAAAAAGGCGATATTAACGCCTTAGAGTAATTAAACGCAAAGGTTATGTCTAAGTATCGTGGAAATAGAAGTAAATAAACGAAATGAGTCTTTTGGTAAAGTTAGGTATGCCTCGTGAAAACAGCAATACTCTGAGGGATTGTGAGGCTGAGACATTGCCAATATATAATCCTCTCAGTACTGTTTTCGCCGAAGGGATTTTATTTAGTGTTTCGTTGTCGCTCTATTATAAACTATGGTATGTTTCCTTGGGGCGAATCTGAGAGACTCATAAAATTCTATCTTTAGAAAAAAAAATAGAAAAAAGAAAAAGACAATACTCTTGATGTCTTTTGTTATTATCTTAACCAATAACTTTCCGCTTATCTTCGATGGTGATCCCTCCTTTACAAACATCCACAGGGTAGAGGTATTTTAGTTGTTATCAACCAGTTGACTGCTTTTATACCTAAACTAACCTAATTTAATTTAATAGGGAATGCAGTTTATCCAGGTCCGCGATCGGTCCCGAGAGATGGTTGAATTAATCTGCCCATATCTTCATCAGCTTCTTGCCGTAATTTATTTGGGTAAACATACTCGAAAACTACCGATTTAGCCTTTTTCAGACTGGCACATCTGGTTGGCTGATCGGAGGTTAAACTAGGTAACGCTAATAGTCCCTTGAAACCTATATTCGGTTGAGCCATCTCGCTACCGAAGTCTTCAGATGTAAATAGATTTGGAATAAAATATAGTTCTATTTATAAAACTATTCCAAATCCTATCTTTGGCATTTTAATCGGGCCTTTTAATGGCCTTCATCCAAACATCTGATATGTAAAATGAAAAAGGCACTTTTAAATAGAACCGTTAAAACCCATTTGGTTCACGTACTATAACGAGTACATTTATAGTTTATGTACTGCTTAAGAGTACATTTATAGAGCATGGTCTAATGTGGAGGCCCGGCTATTACACAACCAAATGGATTCCTTCTGAGACCTTCCTTAACGAGGTCAAAGAATCAGAGATTCCACTCTCTACTAAATTGAACGTTAAGCAGTTCAAATGCAACACAGCACTTGAAGTCTGTGCACAAGAAATACAATATACTATTGATACTACAGTTAAGAAGCGTCAGTCTCTAGCTAGGACTCTGTTTAATAACATAAAGTCCAAGCCCGGAGTCTTTCAACCCCTATTTTTAAAGGGATTAATGAAAGATAATCCCGAAGCATATACACATATAATGCGACTATTCAATATGTCAGGTGTATCAAACACACACGAGCGCACTCATGACACTCTTGCGAAAGAAGGACAGGAGTATGGAAACACTACAGACTTAGAGCCCACGCAAGTGGATTCTCAACACCCTACCTTTACTCTGGAGGAGCAGAATGATAAAAATGTTCTTGCTTGGCTGACGCAAAACCATAAGCTGAAGCACCAGAACGTAGTAGACGCACTTAAAGATGCTAAGCAAAATGGGATCGCGCACCCTAAGCTGGCAACTTTAGTTGACAGAGTATATCAGTCATGTACAGACTGTGATCTCAACCAGATTAAGCGCTATGGGTTCGCACCGCTTAAGAGTGTGACTGAAGATGTTCCATGGCGCAGGGTCATCATTGATCTGGTTGACCTGCCTACGTCCGAGCACACAGGCGACCGTTACGTATGCCACTTCTTTGATGTGGCGTCACGGTTTAATTTGCTCCATCCATTAAAGGACAAGAGTACGCAGACTGTGGCAGAATTATGTTACCAAGTCTTTGCTGACCACGGGTGGCCAGGTATTATGTGCACTGATAACGGTAGTGAGTTCTGCGATGACGTAGTGGAATCTCTAGTACTCGTATCAGGCATATGCCATAAGAGAGGTGTGCCATATAAACCGCAAACGCAAGGCGCGAATGAAACGCGCCATAGAAGACCTAAGTTCTTCTTGCGTACTGGATTAACGGATGATGCAGATGATTGGCCGTACCACCTTAAGTGGGTACAAACACAGAGGAACGAGTGTGCTGATCCGGTTACAGGAACTACACCCGCTCACTATTTTCGTGGCAGATATAGTGAGTTACAAATACCCTTTAACAAGGACGAACCTGATCACCATGAGTTACCATGGTTAGAGAAGGTACAACGTATTTATAACGTTGTATATCCTTGCTTTCGAGAAATACGCAATGTAGCCTTATTAAAAAGGCAAAAGCGTTGGAACACTACCAAGAAGATAGCACAGTATCAGGTTGGTGACAGAGTTAACATCCGTCAACGTAATTCCGATGTTACTGTACTAACATCGAAATGTATAGGACCATATATAATCTCTGTAGCCGACACTAAAGTGGAACCTATGCGGTTCTAGTGCTTTAAATATAGGCAGTAGTCGAATTCCGACTACTGAGATTATTCTCGCAAGGAGACATGATTCTACTGCACCTCTTGACCGCTCCGAATTCAAAGATATTATATGGAGAACAGATAAAGGAGGATATACATACTATCGTACACGCTTTATAGACGGTACAATCGCTGAATTGACTTCAGATGCTTTCGATAATCAAGACTATTTAAAGGCCTTCAATCGAAAATGTCGTAAACGCCTGCATATGTCACAAGCTGAAAAAGATAGCATGTTTCCATCGTCTGAAGGCACGGAAGTTAAAACTTACCCGCCTACAGCATTTATCCCGAGCTTTAATGCTCATCCTTCATATGTGCTTATAACACTGAAGCGTAAGAAACGCTCAGTCGACCACCACGGACCTACTAGACCTAAGCCCAAAACTCACAAGGTAACCGATAACGCTTAACTTCTCCG
>NW_014040511.1:112624-129698 GCF_001186125.1 Sphaeroforma arctica JP610
TCTACAAAGCGTGGGTGGGGGCTCTGTAAAAGCCGGGCCTCCACATTAGAATCTTGTAATTTAAACGTACTCTTAATAGTACGTAAAACGTACTCTTAAAAGTACGTAAACTCAGTATTCTTTAAATGGTTTTTATCGGTTTTATTAATTAATAGCTATCCCATTTTACATATCAGATATTTGGACAAGGCCATTAAAAGGCCCCATTAAATTACCAAATTTAAGATTTGGTCTGGTTCTATTAATCGAACTATATTTACTTTCCAAATCTATTTATATCTGAATACTTCGGTAGCGAGATGGCTCAACCGAACATAGGTTTCTAAATACTATTAGCGTTGCTTAGTTTATCCTCCGTTCAGCCAACCAGATGTGCCAGTCTGATGAAGGCCAAGTCGGTAATTCTTGATAAGTGGCAAGTAATTGGTTAATGCAATAACTATGGATATCAAGGGTATTTTCCTTTTTTCTATTCTTTTTTTCTAAAGATAGGATTTTATGAGTCTCTCGGATTCGCCCCAACGAAACATACCATGGCTTCTATTAGAGCGACAACGAAACACTAAATAAAATCCCTTCGGCGAAAACAGTACTGAGAGGATTATATATAGGCAATGTCTCAGTCTCACAATCCCTCAGAGTGTTGCTGTTTTCACGAGGCATATCTAACTTTACTAAAAGACTCATTTCGGTTATTTACATATAATTTAATTACATTGAATTTATTTACATTGACTTAACCTAAGTGTTTAATTACTCTAAGGCGTTGATATCGCCTTGATAGACCGAAACTTACATAGGTACATAAGGCGTCGTTCATGGTCATGTGGGCAGATTTTCCGTTCCATAGACACAGTGACCACAAACACTTGGAGAACAAGCTCCGGGGTATGCCGTTACCTCCGGACACTTTGAATGTAAAACAGCGATGAGTGTCAAGTATATTTCTGGGCCTTTAAACATATAACTGTCCGTCACGGCTCGGACCGAACGTTGTGGATTCGGCGTTTTTTTTCCGGTGAAACGTAGGGCGGCTTTTGGATGGCCACTGGAACAGTGAGAGTCAGTTGACGCACTACTGATGTTGTCTGTGCCGTATGAACCGGACAAAGATGACCAAGCCAAAGATGCGGTGCTGGTTACACGGAAGCGCCAGGCGCACAGGATGTATCCGAAGTAGATGACCAGAGCAAAGGAACGGTTGCCAGGTCTAAAAATGTACTTGTTCACCAATAAGTACAAGGAATATTTTCCATAATAATTCTCTGATGAACCAGGTAGGGCAACCTGGGGGAGGCGGCGTGTACACAAGGTATCTTCTTGGTGAGAGCGCCATGGGAAGAGGTATATAAGTTTTCACAGCTTCTCGCTTCTTTTAGAAGTGCGGACACGGCAGTGCGGTCCAAGTATGGTCTGGCGCGACGTCGTTCCCAAACCTTTTGTGCCATGTTGGGAGATGCGCCGATTGTAGTACCACCTGAGGAGGATACGTTTTTCGGTTATACCGGAAATACATTGAAGTCATCATCGTAGGGATGTACCTTAAATGGACTATTTCAGAGCAACCGGAGGGAATCGTTGTATAAGCACTTGAGTTTCCAGTCCAACTTGTATGGGGTCCTTAATCTCCTGGGTTCTATCATCCCGTACATGGCAGTAGTCACGAGCGCGAGGGCGTGCGAGCCAGAACGGGTATAGGAGGATACAGCGGATGACGACGGTCTCAGGAGTGTGCTATGAAAGATGTCAAGATTCATAGAGAAAGGCACACAAAGACCAACAAGTGGAGTGCGCTCGCGAGAACTGTGAACAAGAATTGTCCATGCGCGAATCAGTGTGGAAACAGACCACCAGGGTGATGAGAAGAACGTAAGTCGCTCGGATTGCTTTTTTTGCTCGTTCGGTGTTGAGTCACCAGGACGTGGTGCCGTCACGTACGGAATCGGAAGAACGGGCACTCACAGTTGCGGGACAACAGCCTATGATGTAGCTTATATAGCATTGTCCCATATGATTCTTCCACAGATAGATATCAATGGCAACCTACCATGGCGCCGCATCCGGGCACGTCGTAAGAACTTCTGCCATATCATTTCTCTCTTCTATCGGCGCGTCCTCAAGAGGACTCTCGTACAACAGCCAGCTGGTATACACTGCCCCATTCAACAGCTCTTTGCTTGCCCCCTCTCTGGCGGTACGCGATATGCTCTCATGTCTGCACTCGATATAGCTTTCAGGTCGCTCTCATCCTCACGATATGGTATATAGTTGGTTAAAACCCACGATATCCTCTGGTCCTACGTATTCCGCATTGTATAATTTATGTGGACTCCTCGCTGGCTGAAACATGACCACTCGTCCTACATTAAGTATTGACATGTTCATTAGCCATCTATTGATATCCCTTGCTTATTCTAGCCGGGCTCCATCTTCCATAGCCCACGCCCTGACGTCAAGGTCTGCCGGTTCTGGCTCCAACATTCGCAGAATCTCTACCAGGTCCGTGATATATGTAGCTCGCGCCCGCATGGTGAGAAAACACGGGACCGTTAGTTGCCAATGTGTATTGCGTCATTCCTGCCGCAAACGACCTTGTGCGTTGTATGCCGAGATAGTATCAACCGCATCCGGCCAAGTCGCCTCCTGGTCCTACGGCAGGTACTTGGCCAACCACCATTGCATGTGCGGCAGTAAACTTCCAGCAACCCATTGGCCTGATGAACCCTGATGTTCTTCAAAGTACACCAGTCTGTAAATTCTCGCGCCATGAGAGGGATATCCGCATATAGTATCAATTGTCTTAGCCTCTCCCCCCTGGTGCTATCTGTTGTTCTGCGAAACTCTTCGCCTACTCCAACCGGTGCTCATGTCTCTTCACAAAATGTGATTACACCCCTCTGCACTCGTTGTGTGCGTGGTAATACTAGTCGATGTGCCATGTCGTACCAAACGCCCCGGCTGTGGTTGATGGGATGGCTTTTTCCCCTACACCTTGCGTCTGAAAAGGCTGGGGTGGTTTATCATCTCGCGGATTTTCCCCAATGGATGGCTCTTAGGACAATGACACGTAGACAGAAGCGCCGCTATAGTGGTCCTCCGTGTTTCAACTGATCCGCTAAATTGGTTACTCATACAAGATACACAACATTCCATGTATAGTTTATGCAGGAATATCTCATTTGCCCTAGATGGGCGCAGTTGGAAGAACTAAAGGGTCTGTAGTTGGTCACCAGTGTAAAATCGCCAATCGATGGTCATACGTATTGGCACCGCCAACTGTCTTGTGTTATCCAAATATCACGAAAACTTAAATATTTAGAACTGTTCAAGCTATTTCAGCCATATGTTTATTGTTTTTATAGACTTGAACTTCGGGACTGTATTGATTGATTCAATTCTTCCATACACAATCCCATTTGTGATTTGAGCCATATCTCAAGCCCCTTGCCATCTAGTGCAATTGCATGATGGCTTAGATACTGATTGTATAATCAACTAGAGTGGTAATTGGCAAATCTATTCTTTGCATCTGTCAAAGGCAACTAAAAAGTATATAGCTCAATTGTACAGGTAGCTGTGATAGAAGGAGCGGAGATCATTTGGTACAAAATCATCGAGAACTAATCCTCTTCGACACAATATTTGCAAATAGAAACGAACAATACTATTCGTACACTGCAATAACACACAAGTTCATCATTGACAGAAGGGGATCAAAACTCGCTCATTGTGCCCTCCACCACAGATAGGACTAGCAAAACAGTCGCTATCATTGGTAGCGTAGCTGGGGGCGCGAGAGTATCTGCGAGACTGAGTAAAAACGACGAGAACGTAACTAGTAACGTGCACGAGCAAGGGCAATACGTTCTTTCGCCAATTGTAGACTACCCTATTATATCGGAGGCATTGTCAATGATCAATCAGAACTATTTCTTACAAATTCGGAAGAGTTTGAAGCGCAATTACAATAGAAACTTATTTATCAGCACGAAGGTATTGTACTTCGATAAAAGCAGGAAGACCCTAGTTGTTGTTCACCCTGATGGTGAGTGAGAGAGTGCATACGATACACTCGTATTGCAACCAAACGATCATCCAGAATTCCAACCTTTTCCTGTGTAAAGTCTCCCGGGTATCTTCACCATCAGAGCTGTGCCCGATACTGAGGTAGTCGGTTCGTGGCTTAAAACGCACACGAAGTAAAAACTGTGACGATCATCGGCGGCGGATTTATAGGGGTTGAGATGGCCGAAATCTGCATATCCTTGGACTCATAGAGATTATACTTAGCATGGCAAATCAAGTGAGGCCACCGATGCACAACGAAATGGCAATAAACGCTGCGCAGGTAGTGGAGAAGGCTAACTTTGACCTGATTCATGGGGATGATGTTGCAGGCGTTGAGCAGGCTGATGGCAGTGTTCTACTTGTACGGACGGCTAACGAGAGTAAAGTTGATGCAGGCATTGTAATCTTGGCTATTGGTGTGAGACCGGTCAACAAACTGGCCGTGGATGTCGAGCTTGCAGGGATAAAATCGGGATACGTTGCGGTAGATGACCATTAGACTACATCGAATACGAGTGTACATGCTGTAGGAGATGTATGTGAGAAATATGATGTTATCACGAAGAAAAAAATGCCGTTCTATATGGCTGCGCCCGCTAATCGATAACAGCGAGTGGCCTGACGCGGTCTGTGAACGCAAAAGCAACTTCAGAGGAATCCAAGGTGCTGGAGTGTGTGAGATTATGGACGCACAGGTGGCCATGTCAGAGCTAGCAGTGAAGGCAATGGTATCCTCAGAAAAGATCAAGACCAAAGACATTGACGCTGTGTACCTTTACCCCCCCCCCCCCTTCCCCCACACCCCTGGACCAATTCGAGTACTACCCATCCTCACATCATATACGTATAAAGGTGTTTTCTCTATGTCTGAGGGTATGTTGTTAAGGGGCGCAAGCAATTGGTACGCAAAGCGCCGAGAGAAGAATTGACGCACTGTTCAATTGTGTCGAATTCATTCTTGAATGACTGCGTGTTCTTTGATAGAATGATCTGGAAGAGGTTGTTAGACTACAATCATAGTTTAACAAGTCATATGGCTTTATACCATAGTTATTACATACGCTACAGAAGGGAGCCACAGGGTACGACTCAGCAGAGAGTGAGCTCTGCTACAGTCCACAGTATGGGGCTACTAAAGGGGGAGACCCAGCAACTAATCTGGCTGGGTTCTATGCAATCAAAACCATCAATGATTATGCGCATAGCTCATATTAAAACCCACCGACCCCTCTGTATTCACGGATGATACGGTGGTGCTAGATGTGAAAGTACGCGGTGACGTCAAGGAAAGCGGGATCGTATTTGGAGATTCATAGCGCATATTCGATACACTGAGTTGTAGTAGGCGCATGTGCATACCTCGATCGTATGGCCAACCAAGCAACAAAGGACCTTGGCAGACACACACGCACTGTGTTGGGCGGCATTGCATATCGACGAGACTGATTTCTGATATGCAGATATACCAAGGTGAATTCAATCTCATTCTATCAACACAGACAGACACAGACAGACACAGACACAGACATATATACACACACACACACACACACATATATATATATCTATATATATAAATATATGTACACACACACACACACACACACACACATATATATATATAAATATATATATTCAATATCATATCCATACTGAGTCGTGGTATGCATAACAATCAAATGTGCCTGCCTCGTTCGCACGCGCTAGTCCCATTTTGCCCACATCGAGATGATTGCTATGGCAACCACAACTAACTAACAAACGACCTCTGTATATACACGCGCACTGTGTTGGGCGCCATTGCATGTCGACGAGACTGACTTGTGATATGTATATATACCAAAAGGAATTCAATCTCGTTCTAGCAATATATATATATATATATTATGTTTATTGTACTCGTAGTATATGTTCAATATCGTATCCATACTGAGGCGTAGTAAGCGTAGCAAGAACATGTGCATGCCTCGTTTGCATGCGCTAGTCCCATCTTATCCCCACTGAGATGGTTGCTATAGCAACCACAACTAACTAACAAACGGCCTCGGCATACACATATGCACTGTGTTGGGGGGCAGTGCATGTCAACGAGACTGGCGTGTGATATGCAGATATACAAAAGGGAATTCAATCCCGCTCTATGTACCGGATAGTCTTATCCTCAAGCATGTGAGGATGCGATACAGGGCTTGGACAGTCGAGCCTTCAGGCACAGCATTCGTACGTTGTTCTCGATACTTCCGTCAATTATATTAATGAGTCGATGTATTCATAGGCTATTAGCATCGCAAGAATTTTAAATTGCATGGGTGTCCTCACATGACGACGCATAGTTGATTGCCCTGCATTACGAATTGACGTTTGAGATATTTGTTTCGAGTACTTTGTGGTCGTTGGAGAGATCAGAGCATAGATAAAAACATGTCGCATACAAGTAAGTTAAATATCGCATGGCACGTGCATGCATCAGCTCCTAGAAGGCAGCTAAAACGTCATTCTAATGATATACAGCATATAATGTACACCACTCAGTCAGACTGAGATAGTTACAGTTTGTAAACACTCTCGATATCATAAATTTACGTCAGAGATGATACCCCTACAAAGTATACATGTATGTGCATAATATAAGGAAACACCAACAGCTCACACATGCAAATATATGACAAATTAGCCACATACGGACATATGACAAACTAGTCACATACGGGATAGAAGTATCGATCGCAGTGTGGACACTTGACCTCTCCCTTGCGAGTGCCCATGATCTGAGTCTTGCCGTGCCACTCCTTGTACTGTTCTTCTGAGACAGGTACTTGCTTCCTGCAGTGTACGCATACTGTAAGTGCACAGACAACATATGTTAGCTATTGCGTACGTGTCTACAATTAGAAAGTAATTATATATATATTAAGAGACATATATCAAGATTTAAAGATATATATATATATATGCATGCATATAGACACATATATATAACTATACATACAAATATACATATATACATAGAAAAATATAGTTATACATACATAGACATATATATATATATACTATGATACATATATATATATATTGTATATACATACATATATATATAGATATATACATACATACATACATACATACGTACATACATATGTATATACATACACATACACATATATACACACACACACATATATATATATATATATATATATATACATATATATACATATATATATATATATATACTATATATATAATAACTATACTATAATATATATATATATATATATATATATATATATATATATATCGTAACGACAAGATACGGACATGCGCTACAATAGATAAGGTATACTATATCTGCTGAGGGTATGGCCGTCGTAACACCAGTGGTGGGTTGCGAAGCGTCGCGTAATCTTAGTGTAATACCTCTACACACAATCCAATAGTTTGATGAAAAATCATTGATACACCTTTCAAGGTTATTCAAATCTTATATCTTACACAGTCACAGCACTCAAAATTTATGTGCATTTCACCTATCTGTTGTTTCAGACTATAGAGCACAAAAAGCAAGAATAAGCCAGAACTAACTTGTTTGCGTACGAGAGTTGATTATTCAACCTCTGCTGTATGTATGGCTTTACAACATTTGATGGATGATAATATATCGAAATATGGCGATATACATCTATAAATATACCTAGAACATCTGTGGGAAACAAAAAGATGTAAAGCAATCGAACTCGACTTGGAGAACGAGTATCAGCACATACTGAATTCATTCGGGGTTCCAGCCATCTTGTCTGGTGCTGCGGCTCTGATGACCTTTGAGTGTTTTGAGAGATATTTCTTTGCTTTAGTGTGTGAAACTGATCTTTTACCGGTCCTGATATACACTATGTACTTATTTGCCTTCTGGCACATCGGCATAAACTAATACTATATACGTAAATATTGTACAATCTATATAAATAAAGTCTTTTGATATCCGTCGATCGGCATGTAAATAATATATAACAAGTGTTCCCAACAACATAATGTATTTTGTGTCAAGCAATTACTCACCAATAGCAGTGGAGTATACGGAAACTATGCCTCCGAAGCCAGAGATTGTAAAAATCAAGAATACTGATAAAACAGTTTAGGAAAAGTATTTAAAACCTAGGTTTTACCAGAGC
The DNA here is from genome assembly GCF_001186125.1 of Sphaeroforma arctica JP610. NCBI lineage: Eukaryota > Ichthyosporea > Ichthyophonida > Sphaeroforma > Sphaeroforma arctica. The sequence goes on from NW_014040511.1 coordinate 120,862, forward strand.
TTTTCTGCCGGCATATTCAAGTTTTAAGTAGTTGCAGCAACCAATAAAACGGCAATATAATATTTTTTTTGAGAATACCTATTGCCAAATTTAGAGCCAACAAAGGCCTCTGTACGTTTTCAGTCAAATCACAAAACGTACGGCAAGGTTTTACCCTAATCCTATAATCAGGCTTGTAGGGTTATTTTACGTATAGTACATTTATGCTTTAAATAAAAGAATACTCAAAAAAGGCATTTCCGCCGGCCCGAATGTGTCCAAGTCTCCGTCATTCCGGGGTCGATCACACTGCAGGCTGCAGCTGTTGTACTGTTTATTTACTTTCTGACAACACTATGGCGGTAGAATGGACGGCCTGAGAATATGGATATAAACGAACCACATGCATAGTATGTACGCTTAGTTCTCTTACTTCACATATACATATACAATCATGTCAGCTGAAGGTGTTCGCGTTGTTCTCCTGGGTGCTCCCGGCAGTGGTAAGGGTACCCAAGCCCCTAACCTGCAAAAGGCATACAACATCTGTCATCTAGCCACAGGTAATTTCTTATCTCATGCGCGAGCATGAGTATGCTTAGTTTGAAGTTATAAGTGATCTGAGTTGTGGAGTGATAGATTTATATTCATTTAAGGTGTAAATCATCAAGTTGTAAAATGAATATTTTTAAAATATATAGTTGTATGTGACGAAGTTACGAGGTGATTTAGGTTGTATATGTCCAAGTTGTAGGTGAAGTTTAAGTTATGAAACAGGGTTTAGGTTTGAGCTCTCGAGTTATAAAGTGCGAGCGTTGTTTCTAAAATTGTTACCGATCTCAAAGTGTACCATCGTATAGTACTGTACGGCGACTGTTTTCATTCAGACCTCAATCGTGAAGAATATGTCTACACAATGAACCGGTATATTATATATAACATCATCTTGACTCGTGTACTTGGCTCTATTCCGATTCTACTTGTAGTAAATGCATTTGCATACTTTTTTTCGTCATTATTTTTGTATGTGTTGTACTTGTATACCGCAGCTGTTGAATCAAAGCTCCCTACTACCTGATCATCAGCAGCTCCTTCCATGTGGAACATGCATATACAACCCTATGGGCTTATATGCAGCTTCATATACGTGCGATAATATGGTAGGAACATGTACACCCATATTCACGCACAGGAGGGTGCCAACCACACCATAATCGTACATATCTGATGTCACTCGGATTTGAATGTGATTCAATTCGAAATTGTACAGCAGAATAAGAACGTATGTGTGGAACACACAGCCTCTGAGCTTCTCGCTACCGTATGTCCCGGTATAATTGAGGTCACACTGGACATTGCACGATAGGTATCCTTTCAGAAGGACTTTATGAGTAACGTAATCCTCGTGTGAACGGCAACTACAATGAGCATCTATCTCAGAGTCTGGATCTAGTGCATTCTACGCATATATAGCTATTAACACCCTTGTCATCCGCAGGTGATATGCTTCGCGCTGCTGTAAAGACCGGTTCGCCCATGGGACAAGAGGCTAAGAAGGTTATGGACGCAGGCAAGCTGGTCAGTGACGAAATCATTGTGGGTTTGATCGATGAGGCTCTCAAACGCCCCGATTGCGCGAAGGGTTTCATTCTGGACGGTTTCCCTCGTTCGCTCACACAGGCTGCAAAGGTGTGTATTGGGGAATAATGTAGGTGTTGAATTACAAGTCGATGTGTACCGACATGGGTTTATCAACGCCATGAGCCGTCTCAATATTATATATATATGAAGTCTATAGAGATAGAGATAGAGATAGATATATCGATATATATATATATATATATATATATATATATATATATATATATATATATATATATATATATATATATATATAATATATATATATAAATATATATATATATATATATATGTATATATATAAACTCGGGTGTGGCTGTGTGGTAGTAGTAATATATATATATATGTATATGTATATGTGTATATGTATATGTATGTATATGTATGTATATGTGTATATGTGTATATATATTTAAAATGTATACTAATATATATATATATATATATATATATATATATATATATTAAGTCGCGTATATATAAAAACGTACACGGATCTTACGTTGTGTGGTTGTGATATTGTAGTAGTACCTTCATACTTGAGTAGCTGTACAGTGAGACACGACTGTTTCATACATACGCGTTTCTTATGTTGTGTGCGCAGGAAGTCAACATATCTACGTGTGTTGCACCTATATCCATACCAATAAGTGGTAGTCAAGTGTACTTATTTTGTAGTGATACTGGCGCATGATCTCGACTCACTTGATAGCAATAAATGTATGTTGCATGGACTCTCATTGTACCATGTTTTTTTTAGATATTCCGCTGTACTACTAGTTTACAAAACGGGGACAGTGTATGTACTTCGTATCTGAAGTGATTAGCATAGAATCAGCTTAGAGTCGTATAAGATCATACCAAGGCATTCCTGTTAGTGGGTGATGGTTAAGAACAGGTATGCCCAGTTATTTACGATTCTACGATGGGGAGACATTTAATCGAGCAAGTTTTGTCTGGCTGTTTCTCCCTGGCTCTGGTAGAAGGAATGTATGGGCGTAGAATTACACGCGTACTTTTGTACTATACAGCTGGTGCGCTTCAACCTCCTTCGCATCCAAATCTGAAATTTTGTGAGTTGTATTAAACCAATGAGGGCATAAACTAATATGTGTATGTGCATACCCATATCTATATATGGATATATTTTTGTGTCATTGTACAGTAGTTTTGTCCTATGGAAGCAAAGCTGTCGCACCTTGAGCCCATGAATGAACCACTGTGCCCCTCACGCGTCGTGCTTATGTGTCTTAAGCATGCAATGCATGGTTCCTTCATATTGCAAAGGCGAGGCGTCTCTAGGCGAGGTGCATTTGTGCTACTGCTTGCACACTTGTACATAATATGTTATACATGTGATACCACAGCCTCGTTTATTGTTCTTCTGTTCGGGATGCATGACCAGTTGATTTTAGAGTTCACTAAACACGATCTTGTACCTTGTCCAAAGCGTCAGTTGTTACGCTTGCTTCCCCCTTGAGAGTCTTTGCATATTCTTCTGAGTCCGGTTCTTTGTACAGCACGTGCATATCTCTTCTTGGCCCCCTATTAACACCACCACTCCCACACAACACAGCTGGACACCATGCTGGATGAGCGCAAGACTCCGCTTAACGCTGTGATTGAGCTGCGCATCGACGACTCACTGCTGGTGCGTCGTATCACCGGACGTCTTGTTCACCCCGCCAGTGGCCGGTCATACCACGTGGAGTTCAACCCCCCCAAGCAGCCCATGACCGACGATATCACGGGCGAGCCACTGGTGCAACGCTCAGATGATAACGAGAACACCCTGAAGAGCCGTCTGGCGACGTACCATGAGCAGACCGCTCCGTTGGTGAACTACTACGAGAAGAAGGGCATCCTCAGCACAATGGATGCCTCTAAGCCCCCCAGCGCGGTGTGGGCCGGAATCCAGGCTATGTTTAACAAGAAGTAAAATGGCCAAGAGTAGTGGGACTGCACCAGGGCGGTTTAAGAGGCGGACTAGCAATTACTGATTTATAGTGGCAGAAGTAGTCTGCAATGACTTATTTCTTGATGGTAAATAAAATAAATAGTTTCAGAGTGTAGAAGAGATATCACCGCGAGTGAAAGGTATCAACGAGCTCTCTATAAACTTGAGGAAACATATGTGGGGTTTTTATTACTAGTATAACCCTTTGCCGTCCGTATCGTTGCAGTGCATCGTAGACGATTGACACCTACCATTTACCTCCTACGCAATGGTTCCTGGTGTGCCGTTCTCTGGTTCTTTCGAGGGCCAAGTTTAATCCAAACACAAATTCACTTGTGCATGTTGAGCTTACAGATATATTTAAGGGTAGAACTTCGTAAATTAATTATCTGGTAGCTCTCGCCACAGCATTTTATTATTAAATATTTCCTTTTATAATATTTTGTGTTACTGATATTTTATCAAAGCTCAGTAGAACAAATGTGTCAATATAACATGTAGTGTCAAAAAAACAACCATATAATCCAATACAAGGTGTACAGCCACCCAAGTTAACAAGTGGAAACAGGGGGTCTTCCCGGTCCTCGGCGATCAACACTGTCCTCTGAGTGCGTCATCACAGCCTGATTTGACATGTCGACCGCGTGGCTGTTTTTAACCTTGGCTCTATCATCAACGTTCACAGGGAGATGTGTCTTTGGGGTTACTTGAGTACCTTGTGTTCCGTCGGGGGCATCCTCGTCCTGAGCCTTGGCGTTCTCCTTATTATTAGTTTCATCGAACAAATTGAACGGTAGATAGTTCATAAACGCTCCAAAGGGACCGCCCAGCATGGGCCCGACCCAATAGACCCACTGGTCATCCCAGTTTCCGCTAAGTACTGCAGGTGCAAAGCTACGTGCTGGATTGATACCACAGCCAGTCATAGGAATGAGCATCACGTGGGCAAGGAATACAGAGAATCCAATAGTCAATGGCGCGTTATGATGAATGAAATAGGAACCCTTCGGATCTACAACAGTACCGAACACTGTGAAAGTGAGAATTGCCGTGCCAAAGAACTCCAGGAAAACGCCCTGCGTTTTTGTGAGGTTGCCAGAAAGACCGTTGGTGCCGAATGCCATAGCATCGGTGATGTTATCCGGCCAAAGGGCATCAACCATGTACACGCCAATGACTGCACCAGCCAACTGGCAAGCAATGTAAATGGCTCCTTTCACTAAATTGATACGGCCGGTTACCATGAGCGCAAATGTTACAGCAGGGTTTATATGACCACCACTGATGTGACTGATAGAGCTCACTAGCACAGCAATGCTGAGACCGAAGGCCAAGGCTACGGCAAGCACCATACCCGAGTCAGGCTTGAAATCACTGGCAGCGGGATTGGTGATCAAGTATGCCTGGGCCGTGGCATCGTAGAAACTGCATACTGTGCCTATGGTGATCAACAGAAACCAGAAGGTCGCGAAGGCTTCGGCAATGTAAGCTTTGTAATTCCGATATCCCAGATACTGTTTGGGATGAAAGGTGTCTGCCAGCTGAAACTTGGCCCCGTAGAGCGAGCGCATATTATACTCATCGGAAGAGTTAGATGGCATCTTGTATTTTTTTCTTTGAAGACTATTAAAAGGCGTTTGCTATTGATTTATTAGAATGCATACAGTATATGCAACCATTGTAGATTATATAGTGGATTATAACGGAGGTGCCACTTTGCTACATAGAAACACAAAGGGCTTTTTTTTTATCAATGATCACATGAGTCTCTTCACAACTTGCGAACTTTGTAAATAATTTGGACAAAAGTGATATAAAATAGCCAGCCCAAAAGAAAATTAAATATAATAATAACCCCCGGATTCCAATGATCACATATTGTTTTTCTATATAAAAACAAAACAGAAACACTTTTGTCTTTCTGTAAATAAAAAATTTATGCGAACAGTACATACATAAACCTGTTTTGAAACAATAGAGCGAATCATTGCGATTCACGCTCTATTACACTTTACAGTGCCATGACTTGAGAGTTGAGATGCGCCTGCGCCCTGCGGTGAACCATCTTTTTAAGTCCGTATACAACTATACATAGTTGTATTCATCATGCCTCATGATATGCCTATGAATCATGAAGTATGCAACTATGCATAGTTGTATACATCATGTCTCATGATATGATTATGAATCATGATGTATGCACATAAATGAACACATCAGCAAACAGAAGAAGAAGACAAATATAATATATATGAAACTATTTATTAGTATTTTTTAAACCAGCGCCCCAGCCAAACACCAGGAGTCCACCTCATATGTACATGCAGTCATACACTCGTACGACCTAAATATGTGCAGACATACACACAGTCACACAGTGTGAGACACGCAGACACACTCTGACACAGACACATCACACAACTCCACAACAGTCCAAACCCACTCTATTGTCTATACACTATAATCTATAACTGAATCCACTACGCACATAGAGACGAAGAGAGAGAAGAGCGAGAGAGCGCGAGAGCGAGAGAGAGTGGGAGACAGAGAGAGTGAGTTGGAGAGGACGCAGTAAAAGACTGATGAGAGAGGATTGAGGAAACTCAGGAGAGTGAAGACTGAAGAGTCTGACTGAGACTATCCCAGTATCTGAGAGACTCAGACTGTTTGATCTGTGAATCTGTAAAAGAAAACAGTCCAAGTTCTGTTCCAAGTACATACATTTTTAAGTTATTTAGCGGTTCTAACTCGCTCGAGACTCGGGAGTCGAAAGTCGAAACTCGAGACTTATCAGTCATCACTCAGACTCAAGAGGCGGCCGATTGTTTTTTTAATCTATTTTCCGAAAAGAGGAGTATATACTATATTCATTTTTCAAGGACTCCTTAAAAATAAAAATAAATAGCGATAAATAAAACTGGCTCTATTTGTAGGAGAGCCACTGCCAACCAGAACACCTATTTTTAACATAACAATACAACAAGAGTCGCATGACTCCCAAGTCTCATGAGTCAAACTGTTTTAAAAAAAACAATATAAAACACTCATGACTGTATGTGCCTGTTAATTGTTAAAAAAAATAACTCGCGTCGGGCGAGCATGTCTGTGACCAGTTATGAGTTTTCCAGTGGTACACTCCTCAATCCTCACAGTCTGACACTCTGACAGCCTCATTGAGTCTGACACACCTCTGTCTCAAGATTTCAGATTCAAGAAGACTCACAAAGTCACAACAGTCGTAGTCGCCTGCCAATTTGGCGATTCTGATTTATGCAGCGTAGTATTAGATGTTCAAATTTTCTCGCTTTGATCTTTCTTATCAGTACATACTCCCCCTCCCGGCATCCCTGTGTGGGGGGCTGAGGCCGCCGCCTAAGGCCTTCCCTGGCCTTATTAGTGGATGTTCAGTTGTTTACAACTATAATATTCAAAACAAGAAAAACAACTATCATCATATCTTTGAGGAAACATTAAACTCCCACAGTTTTGCAACTCTATTTCTGGGTTGATTCCCGACAATGTTTAATATGAGCCGATTCAAATTCACTACATGGTTAATTTGAGCACACTATGCTGTTCCATGATCGTATACCCTATATCACTAGAGGACTATTAGCAAGTACTCAATCAGTACAACTCGACAGCTCAGGTGGGATTCACGGCCACGGCCACCCCTGCGTACTGAATGTGATGCCTGGTCACTTCTAAATGATACGCACAGAACTCGATACCACAAACCTAAATGGGGTTTCGCGGCAGGACGACACAACCATCGTTTGTTGTGAAAGCACCCACTGATGATCCGTCGATCACCGACATCAGTTTCAAAAGCACTTGCCCGGGGCGTATCGTCAGTGGCTCCTACTTGCGCTTGAACCTGTGCGCGGATATGACAGGTACCGGCATGTTTGTCCCAGCCGTTGCAATACATGCACCCGGCACGCTAAAGTTGACATAGCCGTATGGATACCACAAATGAACCAGACGGGTGCGATTGGTTGTTGGTCGCTGACTAATTTCATCAGGTCCAGTGTAGCTGTGTTCCACGGAATTGGCATTGGAGTTTCAAACCGTGTGTATGTGTGCGCTCTGAATTGGCTCCGCGAGTACAGAAGGTGTTAGAATGCGTGCGCATGTGTCCACGTGGTGCTGCTAGTAGTAGATTGAACGCACCAAGGAGACTCCTACACGATGCTCTCGAGTCATGCGACACCATTTGTCCTACAACTATACAACAATGCACCACACTCGGTCCATAAATGCAACAGGATGATGCAGACTACAGCTTAGCGTGATACAGTTGGGTGTGTCTTGTGACATTCCTGAGCTATTCCAATCAATAATTGGCCATATCTGGTCGCCAGGTGTACGCCATACGCACCAGTGACCCTACAGTAACACCCCACACATGCACTCAATGCACCCCTAGCCTCACACCCGCAGCCACATGGCACGCTCTGTTGGATAGGACAAGCCCAGCATCACACCAACACACAACCTGGCGCAATTGGACTAGGGTGTGCTCTCTAGGCTCCATGGGCACTAGTGCTACTGCGCTGTGTTTACGTATCAGTCACTGGTGTATGTGACTATGGAATGACCGTATGCTCGTGTTGCTGAGATGGTGTTAGGTGATGATTTTGAAGGTGAGTGTGTGTGCATGTTGTATGCGTATCTGTGTGCGCTCGGTCAGTTGCTATGGCAACTGAGCTGACCTCATCCGCCACTCGCCCTCCAGTACAACCAATACAAAGACACGTCACAGGTAAGAGTTAAGGGTTGTTGAGCCGTGCAGAACACCGTTTCATAGTAGTCACCAGTCCAATACGTGTTGTATCAAGGCAGATCATGGCTGTGATGTAGTGCAGAGTCCCCCTGCGACCCAAACTCTACCCAGCATACAACTCTATGCCAATTAATCAAAACAACGGTATCTATTGGCCGTACGTTCAAAGTGAGTGATGAGTGTACTCATACTTTCTGAATGAATTCGACTTTTGTGGGGCCACCATAGCCATTCTGCTCTATGCACCCACACCCCACACACCTACGCCTCGGACAAGGCACAAGGGCGTCTAGCACAGCGATGATTGTACCAGCCGAGCATGGCTCAGTGGTACAGTCAGATACACACCCAGCCATGTGGTGATATCCGTTTGCATTTGCTATGCTGATTTTCTCCCTTTCCCCGTCAAAGAGGGTCTCTCTGCATGCCAATACGTCGGTACAACACACGCACACACACAGATTAATATATATA
>NW_014040511.1:141663-147681 GCF_001186125.1 Sphaeroforma arctica JP610
ATATATATATATATATATATATATATATATATATATATATATAATATATATATATATATATATATATATATATATATATATATATATATATATATATATATATATATATCTGATATACACCCTTGATTCGAATGAAAATATGGTACTTTTGAACTAAATAAACATGTTGAAATATGAGTACATACATCCCTATAAATTTGTAATATATATTATATATATTGTAATTGATTCATCTCTTGTCAGCTATATCAGAGATGTATTATAACAATCACTCGTATTTGCGGCTTGTATCGAAGATAGCTACTGTACACTCGAGTACTATCGCACAAGATATATATATATATATATATATATATATAACACACACACACACACACACACACACACATATATATATATATATTATATATATATATATATATATATATATATATGTATATATATATATATATCTACTACTTCGTATATTTACATAGACAAACCTATTCGAGTTAATTGTGTAATGATTTGGGCATATACATCTAGACATGTTATACGATTGAAGCAGTAACTAAATCAATTTAATCATTGTGAGTGCGCGTGTTGATTCGTGTTTGAACATTGCAATTCACAAAGTGCATGTGCGCTCAATAGACTTGTTTATAACACCACGTCGATACAGCTACGTACCTGAAGAATTGTCATCTCTGTTGCTCGGCGAGATGTCCCCAAATGAGGGAACCGAGAAGGGGTTTCGCCTCATCCAGAGAGCTTATTACACTATTTGTTATTGCGTGAACATATTGGACGCGTACTGTCGATTCGAGGCCTAATACTATTTAAACGCGTTATAGAACTACGACCTAGTACATAACTATTCTGTGTGTGACAAACAGGCGCACAACCTCTGTACAAATGGACTTCAAGCACCCACTAATGACTTATTAGCACTCACTAATGTCTTAATAGCACCCACTAATGACTTATTAGCACCCACTAATGACTTATTAGCACTCACTAATGTCTTATTAGCACTCACTAATGACTTATTAGCACTCACTAATGACTTATCATGCACTCACTAATGACTTATCATGCACGTGTTAGAAGACAGAAGCTATGCCCTTCTATCGTATATATTTATTGACATCATCAGCATTTATCCTTATTATTACGAACTTCGCCCTTTCACAATTCACACCATAACAACCAGATCATTCAGAGGAATAATCTATGGCATCAATCAGATTATGGATTGTTTTATTTCGAGATCTATTTGTAGAAAAAAAAATTAGGAGGACAAGCCTACAATAAATGGGGTTTTAGGGTTTTAGGGTTTTGTTTATAAAAAGTGTCGACCATAGCCTGATTATTAATTAGCCTCCTAATCTTCTTGTTATTTGTGTGCCGAGTCACTCGAGTGTACTGTCGAGTATATTTATTTAGCGTCGACTGCCGATTGTCGTAAAAGTATGCAATTCTGCACTCGTGCCGATACCATAGCCCTACTAAATAGACCAGAAGGCTATGTCGATATGTATTCAGTCGATACGGAGTCAAATTTAGGCGCCGAGCGTAATAGGATAAGGAAATGAACTCGCAAGAAGAATATGATTAATTATTCCGAGGAATTTGCTCTACAACATTATACATCACTCGGATTATCAATCAAGTCAGTGTCAACTACACAGCCCATGAATAGTATGAGCAAGCAAGAACATGATTAATTACCCATAGGAACCTGTTCTACAATCATGCAGATATCTCGAATTATCAATCAAGGCAGTGTCAACTAAATATCTTGCGGATTATATTTAAAACAGAGTAACAGTTTGGCTTTGTATCTTCCTTCTGATGTATTTATTTCACGGTCAACTTACCAGCGTTGATGGCTCCTTCCACTACTGCTCAAGTTAGTATCTTCAGGCTGCTACTAAGCTTTAAGTATTCACCAGCACAGTAATTGCGTTTTATTCTCCGCTGGTGACTGTGCAACCCCATGTCCTCGTACTAGTTTACCAAGGTGAACTACGTGACGAGCCTATCACCATGTCCGGGAATTTCAAATAATAGCTGTTTCAAAGTTAGCACTTTAGACCGATTTACTTCTAGGATTTTGTTGTTGGGGTACGCGAATATAATACCTCGGTAATTACGATGCCTCTTGACTGCAGGCGATCGCCTTAGAAGCTTGGAAGGTGCAAATCTTTTATTCAGCAGGGCTGTTCCAAGGTTCTAGAATTCGGCACAGAAGGTTGGCTTCCTCGATCAGCGATGACCGACACTGAATGGTTGATATTGAATGTTTGTTGTTATCATTTGGCTAGGCTATATACATACTTTTCCAATGATTGATAAAAATACTAACCATTCGTCGCAACGCTAAAAACAGGCGTGATTCCCCCCAAGCTTGATATACGTAAAGGTTTAAGGGCTTTGCCTTTCTCGGTTCATCCACACACTACACCTTCTTGGTGTTCATGCGCCCATCACTTCATTTGTCCATCGTCGTATGCACTCAGAAATGCGCACAGAAGCTCATGCCTGACAACCGTTTGGGTGCGACGCCTATCAGAACCCGCAGGGGTTTACGCTTTTATCTGCCAGACGGCGACGCACTCGACATGACACACTATACATATCAACAGAAAGATTCATTACATGCCGCAGGGTCTAGCTCATGTGCCTCTTGCGTATTTCAGGTACAGACATTGTCGTAAACTAGTACACTGCACCCCTTGGAATCGAAGCTTTAGGGTTAGCCCAAACCCTAAACCCTAAAACTAGCTCATGCACTTCCTACGTATTTCAGATATAGATATTGTCGTAAACAGTAAACTAGTACACTGTACCCCTTGGAATCGAAGCTTCTGGAGGCTATCCGCGGAACTTCAGCTTCAGCAGTAGTAAAGAAGGGATACGACTTCAAGGCTTAGTCCATCACGCTTATTCATTTATTTGGCTTACAGCTATGGATACTCTCTCGATTTATCTCTAAAAACTGAGCTGGGTATCGTAGGTGGGGGTACTGCTGGTCTTGACCCAAAGTAATGTATGAGGTTGTAATGCGCCGAGCAGTGTACATCGGTGATGCCCTCAATCACTTCTCCGTCAGCCATCCACACAGATGGCTTCGATATCGCCTTGACTTCGAATTCGGAGACCTGTCCAGATACAGTGTCAGTATGGTAGTTTGTATGAGAGGATATGATAGTATGTATGAAAACATGCGTCAATTTATATATATATATATATATACATATACATGTACATACACACACACACACACACACACACACACACACACACACACACACACACACACACACACATATATATATATTTATAATATAAATAAGAGGGAACATCGCAATATATATGCTATAACATCTTCAGCATCTGGCGTGTGTGTGGCTACTCAAAGTCTAAATGCGCAATGGTGTACAACCCCAGAACTGGCTACACAAAGACGTCTGACTGTACAAAAGAAAACACGCACTTGCATGGTTGCTATGGATACGCTCCTTCACCAAACAGGCATCCGCGAGAGGTTACCTGGCCAACCACGACGAGAGTGCTCAACTACGACACACTAGACTTCTTTCTCGGCAAATACATGCAAAATCGTTACAGTACAAGTTATTCATCACTTCATAAACGTATCGGGTGTGGTTGCGACTGTCAGCAGGCAACCCAGCCTTAAACATACGTTAGCTCCCTCGAGGACATCGTCGTCAAAGTGGTTTGCCTTGGGGTTCTGCACGGTCAGCAGATGTTTGAGATACTTCGGGCGACTGCACTGCCTCACCATCACCAGCAGCATCGTACCGTCAGACAAGTGGGCAAAGGGCGCCATTCCGTTAACGGACTGTTGGAACGAGTGCCAAAGTGTTTGTGTGAGTGTATAACACATCTCATACACCACAGACAGTGTGGGACCTTTGCAAGACAGAACAGATGTCCTTTACGTTAATACGTTTTCGACCGCGAGTGCGAGTGTTGGGATGTGTGTGCGAAAGCGTAATGCATCGGACAATTAACCACTAGCGCATAGTGCTGCCCACCAGCTCAGAAAGTTCAAGTGGTTTGAGTTGGCGTGCGAGTGCTTAGGTGTCCGTGATAGGAACTAGGATCTAAGGTTTAGGGTTTACAATATTGTAACTGTGGAGAATGAAAGTACAGGACTTGAACCGGTCCAATTATTTCGGCTCCAACAGAAACGGGACAATTTATTTCCAGCGAATGTGTGCAGGACGTATGGCATCGCCAGTGAGGTGTACACCTATGTAGATTACACACAGCATAACGTAAGCATAAGGTTGTGCGAGTCAAGCCTGTACACTACACAGACGCACATACTATTTATTGTTCACTGTGCAGCTAATACAGATATGTAACCGCTTGATCATACGATACATCTGTACACAGCTCCTGCATTTACTTTAAGGGGTCTACAGGACATCGACAGTCATGCGGACAGCCATGAACTTCTGATGCACAGACAAATATATAAATGTATACAATACAGACTACCCAACACATACATATATGTATGTACTTGACGACACAACACCAACTGTCCAGACAGCCTACACTACACACACACACACACACACACACACACACACACATATATATATATATATATTATAGATTATATATAATACATATATATATATATAATATAATATAATATAATATAATATAATATAATATAATATAATATAATAATATAATAATATAATAATATAATAATATATATATCGTACCTTGGGATGTTTGCAAGACATAGACAGCGCATTGATGGCAATGAAATTGCCCTTCCGCACTTCCCACCCGTCCGCATCGGTGCCCTCCTCTATGTCACTAAAAGTTAAACCCTCACTCTCCTCCAACGGCTCTGCGGTGGCCCCTACCGCAGGCACAGTACGGCTGCTGTCTACAGACGAAACAGTTGTGTGATCAAGTGCTAACCCACTCGCCTCTCTCGAGGCGTCACCTGGGGCAGATCCGTCTGTGTTGGTAGCGGTGATAGCTGTATGGTCCATGTGGTCGCTCTGAGTTAGTGTAGCTATACCGTCCGGTGTGGTGTGGTCACTGTGCGCCTTGAGTTGTACATCATCATCTGTGGCGTTCTGCATTTGGAACGAGCACACGTCATTCAGTGGATCGATAGAGAGCATGAGGCAGTGCTATAAATAGACTGCGGATAGTAGCTATCAAAGTATCTGCATTGTATGTACCGAGCTACCTCTAGGTATTGAACAGTCCACCTGGTGTCGGTGAGTGCATTATGAATAATTCAGTATCAGAAGCATATCAGCGAGTAATTTCCGTGAACCTCGAAGGTGCTACGGCCAACATATCGACAGTTCGATAGCTATAGCGGGCAGCACATAACCGCAGACATACTATACAGTCGAATAATTTCATAACAAAACTCGAAGCGTACAAATATATATCCGTGGTGTACTATATATATATATATATATATATATATATATATTTATATATATATATATATATATATATATTATATATATATATGTATATATGTATATAAATATATAAATATATACATATATATATATATAGAGAATATATAAATATAGAGAATATATATATAAATATGTGTATATATATATACATACATATGTATATATAAATATATATATATATATATATATATATATATATATATATATACATATATATACATATATATATATATATATATATACATATATATATATCTAAATATAAATATATTTATATGTATATATATTGCATTTTACGGTAACTTTGATCGCCACCGTATGGAAAGCAGACGAATTGTACAATGTTCGTTCCATTTTAAGGCAATCTCATAGGGAAGCATAGCCATTGACCACTTTCTCTCGCCCCAAGACCCATTGCCATCGAACAGCTTGACAACCTCCGCGTCTACCACAACAATCTCACAATCACAGACACACTTTCAAAACCCCTTCTCCACTATGGTGAGATAGTCGACAAATATCTCAAAATATCTCATAATAT
>NW_014040511.1:147701-151830 GCF_001186125.1 Sphaeroforma arctica JP610
ACACACACACACACACACACACACACAATATATATATATATATATATATACAAGAATAATATGTATATCATATACGAAGCTAAACCCTACAACAGTGGTTCGAGCGTAGTATCCGCTTAGACGACTCACCTGTTGATCAGCAGTTTCTGCGCAATCGTCCGCTATATCTCTCGCAACAAAGATTGCTGTGTCTGTATCGGCATTCGCCTGCGTTCTACTATGCCCATGGCTCCCCTGTTTGCCCAGAGATTTACTTTTAGTACTCGTCAAGCGCTTGGACATGACTTTCTTGAGGATAGATGTTTTTGGCTTTCGGGTGGCACTGCCATTCTCTTTGTGTGAGCAATCGCCTGTGAACCATCATTTAAATAAAGGATTAGACTGAAAATAGAAGAAATAAAAAAAAGAAGAAATAAAAAAAAGAAGAAAAATAGTGTGAGGAATTACCTACTCTCTTTTTTTGGGCCAACACATAGTACGCCGGCGAATGCCCCCAGACTGCATGAGCTGGGTATGCGACACACGCAAATATTACCTAAATTCTAAACCCTAAATCCCATCCGCAAAGAGCACGAGGAGCAATGCATACACACGAGCCGTCTCATACCACCTGCACCCAACGCAACCAAAAGAAGGGATTAAGTTTAAGAGTTCTATCCAAACCCTAGTCAAGCCAAACGCAACCCAAACCCAAACCCCAACCTCCAATGCTCAACACACACGCCCTACTTTAAGGAGGCGTGGCACTATGACATACCTGTGCCCAGATTAAGCGATCGCAGTGAGTTCGACGACTCACTCCGCCGGACGGATGAGATAGGCACAGCATGGGGTGGGTCTGGCAGGCAAGACTTGCACCCCCGCAAGCACAGGTGCGGATTGGCCCCGCCCCCCATCCACTGGGACAGGTCCGGGCTATTCATATGCGAGGGCTGTTCCGAGGGTGTGGTCTCTGAGGCTGGGAGAATCGTCTCTGCACTTCGGGCCATGAGATGGGAAAATTTGTCGGATGTGTGTGTGCGGGTGGGTGTGGGTGATGAGGATGGCAGGTGTGATGCTGAGCGTGTGTGGGCTCGTTCGGACTGTTTGTGCCCAGGCCTGTTGTTTGCTGCGGGGGCTGTGGCAGTGGCTGTGGCTGTGCCTATGGCTGTGGCTTTGGTTCTGGGTGCGGCTCGTTTGAAGCGAATGATACACTCGTGTGCATTAAGTCGCATGAACTGTTCAAAGCCTGTGACGTCGTATCGCATGGGGCCCATAAATCTAGAGGGGAGTGCACCGAGACATGGAGGTGAGTCCTTGGATGAATAGTGTGCGTGGTAATGCTCACAATGGTAGGTAGACGCATCTCTTTGTTCACAATGGTAGGTAGAAGCATTGTTCTAAGGCGAGAGACACCTTAGAACCTACGATCTCGGCATGGGTATGACGTCATCAATAACAGCCAATGGTATCACATCCTCATCATCCACCAACATACCATAATTGGCTGATGCAGTTGGCATGACAACCGAACGGTGGGCGGACGCCACGTTGAGCATAGTTTCGCATGAGTTCGCACACACAAGAACGAGACATTACACTACGAATAAGCGGGACGTACCGGAATCCCTCAGCCTTATTGACCCCCTCGGCATAGAATCCATACGCTACCATGGACGCTGAGTATGTCAGGTGGTCTCCGTGCAGTGTGGTAGTCTTGCACAAGTCCAGCGGTTGCCTATTGCCAGCGATGATCTAGATAGAATACACGAGACCCAAGTACTACGCAGAGTTAGGACAGGATCAGAATATATATGATAGATAACCCTTGGTTTAGAGTTGTAGCCCAACCCTAAAACCCTGGTGACAACACGTTGTTTGTATTGGATCAGCTTTTAGAGGGACTCGCCACACAGAATACTATTGAGAACCAAATACTTACGCAGAGATGCAGACACTTCAATCATGTGGTGATACAATCAGACCACGTGTGGGATATACCGAACATCTCTCTGGGAGCTATATATACGTCGGGCCGTCTCACTAGACTGACGCCAAATTGACTGGCAAACACTTATACTCCAGAGGGGACCTACAACTGCCCACGTATGTACTGACATACACTATTTATACATACACACACATACGTTCATGACACCCAAACCTTTACAACAATATTGACTATATCATCAGCCCATACACACTCAAGAATCATACCAAACCGTTGAGAACTTCAATAACAACTTAAAATTGTGTAAGTAAATATACAAAAACAGACATAAATACATACACACACACACATGAAAAAACAATGAATACGTATACACACATACACATATATACACATAAATAGATACATACATACACACACACACACACACCTAACCACACGCATCTGAATACACAGAACATACACACCTTCAAGATACTCGTCACTATATCATCTGTTCCGTGCACACTCAGCGCAACAGTGTTAGTACTGCCCCCGGGGATCATCCCAAAGCGCAGTGTATTGAAAAGATCACGGTCTGGGCGAGACAACAGAGCGTTGATGCATTGATTGAGAAACCCGTCACCGCCGCAGATAACCACACCGTCGTACAGACTGAGGTTTGTTGTGGTCATGATGTCCTGCAGATTGAATGTGGGTGGGGGTTAGCGGGTTGTAGGGTTATAGCATTAGTATAAGCGACGGAGGGCGCATATAGTGTAATTGTACGTATCGGTGCTACAGAAGACAGTTTGGCAGTGTGAGTGATGGCTTCAGCAAAGCATGGCTCTATGCGTGGTATGGTGCATGCGTACACACATGATACCTCTAAGTCATCTCATTACAACAAGTTATAGACCACATTCACAGACTGCCACGACAGACAAAGTGCACACTACATACACGTGTCCACCTGGTGTCTGCTGACAACACATGCGAGCACTCTGCTGCGCCATTGGGCGGGATTGGGGTTAGGGTTTAGGGGTTAGGGGTCAGAATTTAGGGTTTAGAGGGGATGTACCGGTACGTTTTCTACTCTCAACCTGACCTGACATTTAAATAGGACCATAAAGACACTAAAATACTACAACCACACAAAGGTACACCCTCGACAATGACATGACTCATGACATACGATCAGGCAGTACAGAGACAACAAACACACGCATCCTGCCCTGTATTATATAATATCACACCCTGGCTACGATGAATGTGCATGCGAACACACACCCACAGCCAACTCAGGCCACACATATGCAAACTACTGTGTGTGGGCAACACAGTTACACTTATTCTCACGCATCCCACGGCACAACTACACCACACATGACATATGACACATAACATATGGCACATGACACATGACATATGACACACGACACATGGCACATGACACATGACATATGACACACGACACATGGCACATGACACATGACACAGGACACACCTTGGCCTCCTCCGCATAGGTGGTCACGATCACCTTCGTGTCAATGCGTGCGTTCGCAAACAACTCGCGCGCGTAGTGGTCGTAGATGTACTCAGCCTTCCGCCGTCCGCCATACGGGTTGACAAACACCAACAGCTTCTTCGGGCGTTCTGATTGGCTCCTGATCATCTCACTGATAAGATCGTACCAGAACGTGCACTCCTCGACACTACTGAAGCTGAGGGTGTCTGTCTTGAGCGTCCATTCGGGCTTGTTGCGTGGCTTCAGAATGCTATGCAGTTCAAAGGCGTGTGACAACAGCGCTGGTTTGTCCCGAGTGTGAGAGAAGTAAAGGTGAGCAGGTTGTAACACCCCTTATCTCAGCTACCACTCACACTGGTGGGAGTATCATTGTGCGATGATACCAGAGAAAAAAGTGAGAGAGCAAACATACTCGCTGAGTGTCGTGTACGCGGAGTAAAACTGTATGTATCAAGGTGATGAGTGTAATATTTTTCCGTACTTTATACCAACGAAAACATGAGAACAGGAGAAACAACCGAGGGACAACACACCAACTCACATAGCGATACAACAACATAAACATAAAACAGTATATATATATATATTTTTATATACATAATATATATTTGTATATACATGCATACAAATATATACAAATATATATACAAATATATACACACACACACACACACACACACACACACACACAC
>NW_014040511.1:152642-155240 GCF_001186125.1 Sphaeroforma arctica JP610
ATATGCATATATATATCTATATATCTATATATCTATATATATATATTTTACATAATATATTATTTATATGTATAATATGTATATATATATATATATATATATATATATAAAACCATATATATATATATATATATATATATATATATATATATATATATATATATATATATATATATATATATATATATATATATATATATATATATATATATATATAAATACATTTGTGTGTGTGTATGTATATATGTCGATTTGTTAACGCACACTAAAAACGTATCCAAACACATAGGACAAGCCGTTGACGTTTGTAAGACTTGTGTGTGTGTATTTTCATACACTTCTAAGCTCAATAGTACAGAACTACTCTCAGTACATATCAGCAAGTATCGTAGAATGCAGATAACTTACCAGGATCAGCTGATTGACACTCCAACGTATCGCCCGAAGATATTCTTTTATCCTTAAAACACCGTTTTAGAAACCCCATGCGTGCTAAACTAAAGTCAATTGCTCCACTCAGAAATCGTGGGTCGCCCTGTGCATCGAGGGCTTCTTCACTACCTGCACCTTCTTGTTTCTTCAGTTCGCTCGTGTCAGCGTTCAAGTTCCATACTAGAGCGTTCTTATGCATGCGTAATTCACCTATCTCGTCGTTTAAACTCACATGTCCTGCATGCATCACAAGGTCCCCATACGCGTGTGCCTGAGCTTCGGAGGTGATGCCTTTGGACCGGAAGGGATGGTTTCTGTTGGCGCTGACCTTCGACCTGATTGAGTACGGCATGTTGTCTACCGTGACCCCTGCAGCGCCGGCAACAGATACAGAATACATCAAGTTCAAAGTGTTAAATAGAGGGTGGTATCTAGGTTTTCCAGCTACAATACCAATGATGGCAGTGTAAAGGAGGCGATCTCCCTTACGCGAGGCTGTCAGGGTATTCAATTCAGTATGTTCTTATGAGAGTGTGATGTATGTATGGGGCGGATATGGTCTTATATTCCATATTTATATACAAGATAATACTAAATACAATGCTTTGGAGCTAGAACCTTGCGTACATCCATCATTCTATACATCTGTTCTCCAACGCTACATAATTACATCCATACTATGTACTGGAAGAAAGCCGTCTCTCTCTCTCGCGATACGCCGTTGACTCTACGAGTGAGAGAGAAGGCTACGGATAAATTCGAATGTAGGGTATGTATGAGACATAAATATAGTATCCATTTTACGTATTACGTTAGAACGTAAAAGTTTCGATACTTTTACTCAACTGGTCCTGTCTGTTTGATGAGGGAGAGATACTCAGGCTCTAAGGTGCAATATATAGGATGTATATCACCATATAGTTTAATATGTTGTCAAAATAGGGCATACTCTTTTTTTACCATGTACTTTATAGCGTTTAAAGAAAAATCAAAACTTTACACGTTTACGTTGAAACCATAACGTTATAAGTTTTGCCGAGGGCCTATATCACATTTTTTTTAGTATTTAGAAAATTAAGAAAAAGAAAAAAGGCAAAACCCTAAAACCTCATTTCCTTCCTGTGGTAAACACAGAGTCTTAGAGATGTTTGGCTAGTTGACCCAGCTCTGGTACAAACTGACTTCTCAGTAACTTTGGAACCAATAGCCCGATCAGGATGAGATTAATCACGTGTTCACCAATCATTACTCGTGAATACGAAAAATTCAAAATTTAATGGCCAATGGGATGGGAATTCTAATATACATATGGGTCAACCCGTAGCCTCCTAAATGGTTCTTTTTTTATGAGGCTATGTCAACCTCTATAGTAAAAACCCTGGCGGTCTCGAGCCTTGATCAAACACAGACAAAAACAAAAACAAACAAAAACAAACAAAAGCAAAGCACTAAACAAAGCACTGGGGCAGTGGGAGTGTGCTGTGTGACTCATCATCATACATATATATATATATACATATATATAAATATGTGTAAATATGTGACTCAAGAATTACAAAAGGGCTAATGAATGATTACCAATTAAGGAAATGCCGCAGATTTGTTGTTTGGCATATATATATATATATATTGTACATATAAATGAGATGCAATACCCACTGGACACTGGTGGACAGTGGAGTGGACACCTATGCACAATGTATATAAAATTATAACTATTTATAAATAAACATATATACATCCAACAATATAAAATATATATTTGTATTCTATATATATTTAAATTTTTAAAAAAATAAATATATACTAGTACTCTAGTACATGCTAAATTCTCTACACTTCGCACGTACGTATAGTTCAACAACAGTACAGCCGTATACACACTCGAGAAGAAACGTGCAAGAGATATTCACTATCAGTCATAATGTCTATCAAGCCATATACATATGAGAGTCGTTTGGGCCTGGCGAATGCCTTAGAACCCAACCAGTGCTTCATTATCCCCGGAAAGGTGCGTGTTGTGCTCTCGACTATTTTTGACTTGTAAGAGACATGCACAATGTGCTTTTTCTGCTACAACGCTTTCTTATATATATATATACACACACACACACACACACACACACACACACACACACACACACACACACACACACACACACGACA
>NW_014040511.1:158414-159386 GCF_001186125.1 Sphaeroforma arctica JP610
ATATATATATACACATATATATATATATATATATATATATATATATATATATATATATATAGATATAATATACATTAGTATAGACATGTATATCTTTTATAATTATTGTATGTACAAAAACAAACACAAACACGTACACGCTCTCTTTCTCTCCCTCACACCTATTTCCATATAATATTGCCTTTATATCCTGCCAAAGGAGAAATGCATAAGATTGGGCACTACTAGTGAGAAGCACAACACGCTATGATACCATCGTACTTTAATGTGTCCTGCTCGTCACAAGTTTCTTGTGTATTTTCAGAGACGTACAGATTGTTTCATTCTATTACTTCGTCACACTCTGATCGCAGGCACTGATCTTGAACGCAATCCCACTGTTGACTCAAGGCAAAGCACTGACCAGAGAGTATAGCCGCAATGCTGCCAAGACCGCCGTTACGGAAGTTGCGTACACCGTAAGTGTGGGTGCTGCGTGTGCTCGTGCCGTATGCCCCGTCATTTGCTATTGTGCTTGTAGTTATCCTGTTCTCCTCTATTGATCTTATCGGTCTATGTGTCTGGAAACACTTATCAGTCTCGGACGAAGAAACTTTCTTCAGCTATAACAACGAAGCTCAAATTGAATTGTAACGGAGAACATATAAACCATCGGTTGAATATCGTTCAATCACATACCTACTGCGCTCGTATTCTTGATAGGTGGAGTGAAATCATTTCGTGCCCTGAGGCGTTTAAACGGTCAATCACAGACCTACTGCGCTCGTATTCTTGATAGGTGAAGTGAAATCATTTCGTGCCCTGAGGCCTTTAAACGTTCAATCACATACCTACTGCGCTCGTATTCTTGATAGGTGAAGTAAAACCATTTCGTGCCCTGAGGCCTTTAAACGTTCAATCACATACCTACTGCGCTCGTATTCTTGATAGGTGAAGTAAAACCATTACGCGTCCTGAGGCCTTTAAACGTTC
>NW_014040511.1:160008-161454 GCF_001186125.1 Sphaeroforma arctica JP610
TGAGCTTAACGTTCAATCACTATACCTACTGCGCTCGTATTCTTGATAGGTGAAGTGAAATCATTTCGTGCCCTGAGGCCTTTAAACGTCCAATCACATACCTACTGCGCTCGCATTCTTGATAGGTGAAGTGAAATCATTTCGTGCCCTGAGGCGTTTAAAATGTTCATTCACATACCTACTGCGCTCGTATTCTTGATAGGTGAAGTGAAATCATTTCGTGCCCTGAGGCGATTAAACGTTACAGCCCACGGCCATGCCATCTCACTTCGGTTGTTATCTGTTGTGTGGTGTGTACTTGTAGACCACCAAAGCCGTGCTGCAAACCATTGCCGTTGAGAACTGTTCATGCAAACTGGCTCACAAGTTCATGAAGGACGTCACCAACAGTGCTGTTCGAAAGGTTGCCCGTTTTGACACCACCACCCAGGCCGCCACCAAGATTATGGGTATGTCCTCGATATAGGATTGGGTCGTGAAATTGGGATATAATGGCACCTCTTCGTGCCAGTATTGGGCTTGTTCACTTTGCCTGTCTTCTTGGCTGCCTGTACGGGCCAGCACATTTCCTATTGTTATTCGTAAGCGTTTGGGTGTTTGATATGTTGGGCAAGGCCATACCGGGCCCTTGTTGGTCCTGTTTTTGCCCTTGTCGGTCCTGTTTTTAAGGCAGATTGTGGCCACCAAACAAGCACTTCATGTCACTTGCTCAGGTTTTATTTGGTCAAATACTACTCCCAAAAAAAGTATTATAGATCAGACCGAGGCTTAGCGTCGGTCGCGTATATATTTGCTCAATTATATCTAGAAGCATCTCTATTTGTATGTGTATAGGTATGTTGGTGGTATCTTATTATCCGCAGCCAGTTATCATATAACAGCCTCCACAGTGTATTGTGCCTTCCACCGCACTTCCAATGAGTGTCTTATCCGACCTCCTGCCGTCAAGGGCCTCGCCAACCCGCGCGCGTCTGTGCGAGTCAAAATCGTGGCCATTACGTAAACGGCAACTAAACTAAGCTACTTCGTACGTATATCATCTCAGACCGGATATATAACCATATGCATGGGATAAAGATGCATCTACCAATAAAGATGTGGTTGAGTTAATTTAGTGGACTAAGTATCTGACATGTGCTTTCTGTTCTGCTTGCAGGCACTGCCGCCTACGCTAGCTTTCTGGGCCATCTCGCCGTGTTCATCGTAGAGGAAGTGATGCTGTACAACGACGAAACTGTATGTCACACAACACAAACGACGATTGGTTTTTTGTGTTCGGTGTATGTATGTTGTTGGTATGTTATTATGTATATATGTGTGTATGAATGTATGTATTTATGTATGTATGCATGTATGTATGTATGTATATATGTATGTATGTATGTATGTAAGTAAGTATGTATGGATGTATTTATGTCCGTATGCATGTGTGAATGCATATATGTC
>NW_014040511.1:163513-169944 GCF_001186125.1 Sphaeroforma arctica JP610
TGTATATATATAAATTTTTATATATATATATGCACATATATATATTTATATATGCATATATATATATATATGTAATATACATAGATATATATAAATTAAATTATATACGTATATATATATATTTCTGTATATATATATATAGTATGTATATAATTTATAAAACGTATATATATATATACACTATATATACATACACACACATATATAGATATACATATATTTATAAATATATAGAAGCACACATATATTTATACAAACACACACACAGACATTTATATATATATATAAATCTATGGATATACATAAATATATATTTATATTATATGCATATACATATTTACACATATGTATACATATAATATATAAAAATAAATGAATATATATATATGTATATATATAAGCACGCATATATATAAATACACACACACACATATATATATACATTTATATGTATATTTATATAAATATATATATGTATGTATATATATATATGTATCATTAACATATAAATATATATATAGTATAAATATAAATTATGTATGTATATATATGTGTGTATAAATATATTTGTGCGTGTTCCCCATATTGTAAGCATCTCGTTGGGTTCACATGACGAATAGAACACCACTGTTTGCTAGTTCACACCGGGATATCAAGCAGCACTGATATGGCCCTATCTTTCCTATCACAATGTCGACACACACCCGTGAGCTCGACATCGCAATGGTCCTTGATGTTGTACATTCTTGCACGTGTTGCTTCTAGGTATGAAGTCGCCATAGCTGGAAGCATACACAGTGTTTGGTGCTCAAGGAGATCAGCTGCAGCCATACACTTTAATTTAATCTATACCTACTATATACATTGTACTGTCTTGCCATTGCATGCGCCGCCCCCCGTCGAACGCGCACGTCACATACATTCTCTCAAATCGTTTCAACGGCCAAGGCGTTGACTAAGGGGAAGCATCCCTGCCACCCAAAACAACCCTGCGATTGGATACGATCTCTAGAAAACCTGACCCACGACCAACACGTGCGTACCCAGGAACCTCGTGATACTATTTAAATGGCTTGTTTTGTGCGCTCACCGCACATACCATGACCTTACAGACATTCCGGACAGTTCCCAAGCATCCGTTGAAACGTTTTGGCATAACGTGTATGTAGACGAACGCCCGTGAAATATGCATACACCCACAAACACAGTGGACCTATGCACTGCGTGTAGGTAAGCCAGTCCACAGTCTCAGCTCTGGGACACGAGCAGCCTTGGGGTGGGTGGCACAGTACAGTCTTACTACTACCTATGTAATATCTATCTTTGCTAGGCACACCGCACAGTGCGTACCTCTCGCCCGTACGCCCATGCCGCACCCAAGCACACCCGCATCACCCCTTACGCCGTGAACTTATCGTCGTTGTTGAAACTTGAATTCCGTTTGCTGGCCTCTGAGTGCACCTGATACGACAGACCGGCTTCGTACTGACAGATGACCTTCCACTTCTTAGCAATGTCCTCCTGAATCTTTCGTTGGTCCCCTGACTTGGTCCACAGAGCGATCCTGTTCTGAGCCTTGCGGGGCGAACACACACAGCCGCACACTTCTGATTCGCTGTCTGTTAAAACTTGTCCAATCACAGCCAGCATCTGCGTTTAGGGGTATAACAAAATGAGCCGCGCGCCGTTGAGGAAGAGATCCAGACCGACAGGACACAACACGCTAGGTCTGGAAGACACCAGGTGTAAGTGCGATATTCGCTCTAGAGTATATCCGTAAATCGCGTCCACAGTCGGAATATACCAGCAAACATACAAGGTACACAGTGCTCACAACAGTCCCACAGACACAAGCCAGACAAGCCTGTGTTCATATATTGCCACCACAATACACAAAATGGGAGGACTACAGTCGGTGGATGAGTATACAGACCAATACCGTGAGCATCAAAGAGTATATAAAAGTCGTAGGTGTATAGTGCAACTATACGGTGATGTACGAGCATTTCTACGCGCACTGATTCCACAAAATCAGATACTCGATCCACCGTAGCGTCATTGCTGTTATAATTGTGCACTATGATATATCCAGATCACTCAGAACTCCATCGTCCTGAAACACTCTATCCGCCACAACAGCATAGTCCCACTTCTGACATATATATATATATATAAATAAATAAATATATGACACTTTGTGGTTACCTAGATAAGACATGTGTGCACTGGCTATTGGGTTGCGCGAAGGCCCACGCATATGAGAGTGATGAGCACCGATTGTATCATAATTCATCTGCGTTCAATATGGCGTTCAGAACACCTCGAATGTGCTGTTTTCTGGCCATAACCCAAAAAACGTTAATATAAAAACTGATATGTGTAAGTGTATATGATGTATATGTATATACCCACAACATACATTCATACCCACAACAAACCTACCGTATCAATCCACATCCTGTCCAATACCCCGTCCTTGCCCGATTGGACGGGGGTGGAGATGATCCACTTGCCGCCATGCAAGTTCTCGGGGTCCTCCCACATGGGCTTAACACCCTCTTTGAAGAAGTGGAAGTTAGATCCCGCCGGCAACTGTGAGGCTTTGGCCATGTTGTTTATGACTCTGTTGGAAGAGATGATGTGTAGGTATAAGTGAGCAGGTATATGCCTTAGGCGTACAGACCTTCAAATAATAGACATAAATCTGGTTAGTCGGATATCAGAGAGTGTACAGGAAGATGCCAGTACAGATAAAAACGTTCAGAAATTCAATATTTTAATCTCCAGTCGTTCGATATACACATTCACCCGAAGTTCATATGTTGATATAATCTCAAATCATCGATATATATAAACATATTCACTCAAAGTCGTTCAATATACACATTCACCCGAAGTTCACATGTTGATATTATCTCACAGTCATGAGATATATATATATATATATTCATTCGAAATATAAATCGTACAAGGAAGTGGCGTATTTGTGCTCTACGCTTGTAGGCCATATTGTCACTCAGCGTCGTAACAGGTGTCGGACTACTCGGCATTCTCAATAGTTTTTAGGGTTCATGGTATCTCAATAGTTATCTATACAACGGATTTACCCGTGCAGGATTTAAGCGTAGTATTTTGCCTATACCTATCCGAGCATTTCTACTATACACGAATGCATGTGTCCTTTTTAATCGGTGTGGGCCAATTTGCTACTACGGGGATACCCCATGTCTGTAACCAAAAAGGCACAAGTTTCTTTGTCTCCAGGGCTCGGTAGCGCTGCAACAACACGCTATCAAAGAAAACTTTTGAAAATCGGGGAATAGAGCCCATCGATCGCAGCTTTGTGATATCCACGTAGGAGTGATTAGGCACAATTTATAACGAATAAGCTCTACTTGGATTATTAATACATTGTACCACACAGAATAGCGGGCGTTCATTTGCCTTGCGAATGCTTCGCAGGTCATCACTTTGAGTCTCTCGTTAATATTTTAACGTTTGTAAAAATAGCAGCGCATCTTTCTGACTACATACTGACGCACGTAGTTTTTCAACCTCATGATTTAACTTGGAAACATTTTCAAAATAGCAACGCATTCACAACATGATCATGCAGCAAAATAGCGTATCTGTGTAAATATATATACACTTACATTTACTTTATATATATATATATTTAGGACATACCCCCAGAATTCTTCTATTGTGGTGATTGTGTAGACTGTCTTCAGCGTTGCCATCCAGTTGGCGGCTTCCACCTTATGTTTAGGAATATCAAACCTACAACGATACAGAATACAGTACGAATCAGTCGCAACGAAACAGAAATAATATATCAAAAGATACACTCGTGAGAAAAACTGAAGGTTCACCACGTACACAGATAACGAAGTCAGGTTGGACCTGAGGAATAATAGGCAGATGGTTATATTTGAAAAATTAATAGCGTAGGAAGTCATATTACAAGTATATATATATATATACTGCATATGTATGTATGTATATATATATGTGGTGTTGGAAGTCCTAATACGAGTATATATATATATATATATATATGAGTATACATATAAGACAAAACATACATATACACACGCACACATTATATATATATATATATATATACATTATCAATTGAACGTGATACAGAAGGCTGACACGTAAACACAAGTGGATAGTATGGGGCAATGCAACGACAAAAGAATACGAGTTCAAGTTTGATTCCAAGCCAAAAGTATGCGCCGCAAAACGCGATGTACACATCAAGCAATGCAAAGCTATCCGATAGGAACGAATGTGGACGGAAAATGCGCAACGCCATTGACGACTGTCACCAAACTTACCAATTGTGAAATCAAACATAGACATATGCACTTTGATACGGTATGTATTTGATTGCACGGTTAAGTGTCACGTGCATATCTCTCCTATATATATCGAGAGATATATCTCGTTTGTACGCATATATTTATATTATTTTGACTCGTATACATCCAAACATACCATAATACCCATCTGGCGCTCAAGGGGTGTGATACTGTAAAGTTGTCTTTATCATCGAACACGGTATTTTCTCCGCCAGTAGTTTTCTCTGTGGGACTATTCTTAGTAACTGTCTCTTCTGCCATGATTGCTTATAGTATAATATATAACGTAGTCGTGTATTGGGATGATACGTACCTGCTTTCGTTATGTCTCCTAATATCTTGAAATGATAGTTTAATATTTAAAATATGTGAGGTGTGTGCACGAGCATATTTAGCTGAAATCGCACACTCCAGTCGGCGTGAAAAACCGCGTGTAACATTGCCGACTTCATATTCCTAATTCCAAAAAAACCATACACAATTCGTTATTTAATATAAAATATCTAGTTTGCGACATGATAATTATTCATATTTCAAAATTAAATATCGGAATTATAATTTCTTTTAATAAAAAACAATCTATAAATAACCCTTTTTATATGTACTAAATATATAAATTGACGAAGACAGCCACAAGATGAGACCTGAAAACAAAATTGTTTTCGGTCTCTTGACAACAATGTTCGTTCATAGCCTCCTCCTAATTTTGTTTGAAAACATCCAGGGGAGCCTATGGTACATTCAAATTTCGAAACCCTAAAAAAAATAAAATGGGGTTTAATCTCCAAACTTTTGTACTGGTCTAAATATAAAAATTCGTGCACTGGTATTTATATATCTGTTTCAGTGTTTCTGAGCCAATATCGTATTTATGGGACTCTATTATAACACTTTGTGTCGGATTTTAGACGGCTATTTTCACTGCCATCAAAGAAAACAGCACATTCCACTTCCTAAGAAGCCCGCCCAAAAAGAACTGAAGAGACACTTATTTGTCCAAACTACGGGATTGGAAATACGACACTTCGTACTGTTTCCCTGCCCTCCAATCCCGCCTTTTGAATTTAGAGCGTATTTATTGGCCACTATATTTACTCCCGTATTTATATTTGTCAAAAATGTTTTTTTTATAATAAAACAATACCATTTTTTTTTTTGGGACGCCTATGTTTTGACAGTTCCCACCCCATTTCTTGCCCACAAAGTTTTGTGGTTTTCAAGTTAAAAAACAAACACACGGGGTCCAAGCCCCAAATGTCCCAGAATACGAAAACAAGTATGAATTCTATTTTTAGATTTCTAATTTTGCCCTAAATGTGTGTGTGTTTTCGGGCTAGGGCCCTTCTCCAGTCGAGTGGGGACGGGGAGGGTGTGTCCCAAACACCGGCTGTTTGGATTTTTGTACTTTTGGTATTTGGTGCGTGCGTCCGGCTGTCTCTGCTCTTTTACCCTACGAGTTCCAATCTGTCATTATTTTGTCAAGCGAATTGAAGTCTCTATTGTTTCCGTAGCCATTACATACGTACGTACATCCATACAAATAACGGAACAGGTGTGCTGGTTTAAAGCATTTTTACAGATACACCCACCCTTAACCCCGCTGTTTGTGACCACCTCCTGATTAACATGACCGACACTCTCAAGTTCGAGCCTACATGGTGTGTACTGAAAACCAGAATCATGCTAGTTGTGGAAATGTCACATTTTCAAGCACAGCCTAAACGCGCTTTTCAACTGTCATTGGCTCACTATTGCTGATACAATACAAACAAGCTTATATAATATCAAATATGAAACACTAGCACTCATATATATACAAGCTCGGACGATTGATATCAAGTGTATAATCGTCTATACACGTGTTAATGTGCAGCATACTTCGAGAAAAGCTCACTTGGATGTATATCTCAAGTGAATACGCATACGTACACGTATACAAAACACACATGTGCACACCACCATATAAATACACACGCACGCGCGCGCGCACACACAAACGAGTATATATATATATATATATATATATGTGTGTGTATGTCTGTATATGTATATATTTCGATATAT
>NW_014040511.1:173744-176488 GCF_001186125.1 Sphaeroforma arctica JP610
CGTGTATTGGATATCGGCTTATTTAAGTTGTTTGTGCAATCGTCCTTACTTTGTGGAGATCTGTGTGTCCTAACTGTCTGGCTCACCTCTAGGGACGCTTGTCATCACATGCGACGTGCGTGCTTGCTGTAGGCTGTCTGTGGGTGTATAGTCCCAGTGCTTAGGGTTTAGGGTTGGTTGTCTGTGGGCATCTAGTCTCAGTGCTTAGGGGTTGGGGTTGACTGTCTGTGGGCATATGGTCTCAGTGCTGTGTGCTAAAGCTCGGTGTTTCCTCTTCCATCGGTTTGTGTTCACTGATACCACTGGTTGCCTGCCTCACTATCTGGTGCCACAAATGACTTGTACGTGAACAGTGTGTTCAACGTGACAACAACAAACAACAGCAACAAACAACCAAACAATGGATATCCTATGCGACTGAGACTGTCGGGTGTTGTTTGTCTCCCGAATATCTGTTGATCACACCTTTGACGTCGTGGAGTGTGTCTGCGCATAGTTTCTGCGCTGACAGTTCCGTGTGTTCTTATTTTCACTTCCACATGACTTCTTCGTGTTTTCTCATGCCAGCATGTATTAGGGTTTAGTGTGTATCAGCCGTGTATGGTTTGGCTCTCACATCACAGCTATTGAATTCAGCCAACATAGTGCAGCTCTATGTGTGTTTGCTGCTACTTATGCAAGGATATATCTCTTTCTTTCGCGTACATAGATGCATGCATGGATCTCGTGCCCCCCCCCATATCACCACAGCAAATGACTTTAAATCAAGCCAACCCAGTGGGCTGCGAATTAGCGCCAGCGTTCATCTGACATAGTCGCGTGTAGTAGAACATATGTATGTGTGTGTTAACTGAATAGCTATGCTGTCATGTTCATTTTATGTACTTATACGTATCTGTATCTGTATTCACTGTTCGTAGCTTGGCTCCCCAATTACCACAGCAACTGAGTCCAACCTGTATCTGAATACCTGCACGCACTGGAACATAGTGAACCCATGGCTTATAAGAAGGGAAATCTTCGTTACTCGCACATATATATATATATATATATATATATATATGTATGTATGTATATATACATATGAGTGTCTATTGCTATTATATCTCTCTTTCGCGTATCTATATTCACTGTGCATCGCCTGGCTTCAATTATCACAGCAAATGAATCCCAACCAAGTCAACCCAGTAAGCCGTGGATCTGTGACGTCACTCGCCCGATATAGCCGCGGGCGTGGGACTAGGGGTATGAATTGAAGTTGTGGTCTCTGGGTTTTAGGGTCTAGGGTTTTCACTTGCTCGTTAATGTTGCGGTCGTGGAATAGGAGGGTTGTACTACGGTTGGTCTCTGGGTTTTAGGGTTGTCCTGCTGTGATTGGATATGCCTCATTAATCTAGGAGGTGTGTATGTGTGTTATACTGATCTGTGTGTTGTGCTGTGTTGTACTGATGGGTTGCATCTAGAGATGGTGTTTTAAAGGTTGAGCAGAAGTTGCAATGCGATCCCCTTGACCGCAAAGGCCAGTAGACTAGTGATGCAGGCACGTGCGCACTCAGCGGTATGTGTATGGCTTGCACCAGGTTGTATGGTTTCAGGGGTTGAGTTGCTTCTCCCATCTGTTCATATTCGAATGCGACACCACACGGTAGACATCGTACTGAAGCTCTCTTTACTCTCTTTTGAACCCTCATCCTTGCTCATTGACCGGAGTTACCAGCTTGAACGCCAACCACTATCATACACCAACCAGGGGCTAAACCCTAACCTTACCATCCAAACCCTAAACCCACCTGCAGGCGAGAGTACACGGCAAGACCTGGGCCGCAGATACACGTCCGCCTCGTTGCTTAGCAACGGCACACGTCCCGGCAACGCCGGCGGGGGCGTGACTGGTACAGTCTCAGGCACAGGCACACCCACCACCGACACACACGACCGCGACAGAGACAACAGCGGCGGTTGGCAGACCCAGCAACGCCACGGGAAGTCGTCTGTGGATGGGCTGCAGCAGAATGGCTGGAGCTCCCGCACCCCAGTCTCGGGTGGGACGGGCCGAGAAGACCTGGCCAGCCTGCACCCGAACGAATTTGGGACAGGGCCGACGGGTGCGGCTGAACGTGAGCGGGGTGTGCCGTCCGATGCAGCCACCCCGGGCGGGGCCGATATAGGCGTGGGTGTAGGCGGATTGATTGCGGGATCCCGCATTAGCGTTACCTACCGCGAAGCCCACACTCACCGCCGCCTGACGGCTACGATGAGTGCCACAGGGCCTGTGGGTAGTGCCACGGGCTTTGGGGCTGAACGGGCTAGCAACCGTGACTCGCCGGGGATTGATTCACCCGTTTTGGGCCGGTCCAGCTCGAAGCTGTCCAATTGGGTAGGTGCCGGTGGACTGCTTTCGGGGTCACGTTGTTTGCTTGCGTGCTGTGTTTACCCCTTGGTAGGCGTGGTTTTGTTTTATAGTTGGGCTTGGGTTTGTTCTATAGTTGGGCTTGGAATTGTTCTATAGTTGGGCTTGGATTTGTTCTATAGTTGGGTTTGGATTTGTTCTATAGTTGGGCTTGTATTTGTTCTATAGTTGGGCTTGTATTTGTTCTATGGTTGGGCTTGGATTTGTTCTATAGTTGGGCTTGGATTTGTTCTATAGTTGGGTCTTGGGTATTTTGTTCTAGTAGTTGGGTCTTGGTATTTGTTCTAGTAGGTTGGGTCTTGGTATTTGTTTATGGTTGGGGTCGTTAGGTATT
>NW_014040511.1:176508-191268 GCF_001186125.1 Sphaeroforma arctica JP610
TCGGGTTCGGGTCGTTGGTAGTTTGTTCTAAGTTGGGTCGTTGGTAGTTTGTTTCTTACTTAAGTTCGGGTCGTTGGGTTTGGGTTGTTCTATAGTTGGCTTGGGTTTGGGTTTGTTCTATAGTTGGGCTTGGGTTTGGGTTTGTTCTATAGTTGGGCTTGGGTTTGGGTTTGTTCTATAGTTGGGCTTGGATTTGTTCTATGGTTGGGCTTGGATTTGTTCTAAAGTTGGGCTTGGATTTGTTCTATAGTTGGGCTTGGGTTTGGGTTTGTTCTATAGTTGGGCTTGGGTTTGGGTTTGTTCTATAGTTGGGCTTGGGTTTGGGTTTGTTCTATAGTTGGACTTGGGTTTGTTCTATAGTTGGGCTTGGGTTTGTTCTATAGTTGGGCTTGGGTGCATCCTACAGTTGGCGTACATGTACATGTTGTATCTGTTGGCAGTATGACTTAGACAGGTGTGAAAGTAAAACCCTCCAAACGCTAAAACACTCGCCAGTTGATCAGTCACAGCCTCGTCAGTAGTACACATGAACTCATATTTAAACCCCCTCACAGCTTTTTACAACCTTGGCTCCGATTTTGTCTTAAGCTGGCTATGAATACCTTCATTAAACCAACCCTAAACCCTAAATCCTACAGCGCACGCGCAACAATATGCCCCCCCCGCGCGAAGCCGACACGGACGCAGGCACCAATCGCAACCACCCATTGAACGGCGATGTCAACGAGTCCTCGGCTGACAATGCAACTGATGAGCTGGACGATACCTTCCCCAGTGTAACCAGCCTGCAAGACGTGCTGGGTGACTTCCTGGATGACATCGAGGACGACCGAACTTCGGACAGCCATGCGAGTATGGGGATGGGCCATGGCGGGGGTATCACGGGCCTGCACTCGCGCATGGGTGATGGGATTAGTATGGGTAGTGGGGGCCTGAACAGCGGAGACGATGTGATAGTGGAGCAGTCCCAGTCCAAGTACTTCAATCGCCCGCAAAGTCCTGCACCGGTTGGGGCCAGGGACTCGATGGTGGGTCAAGGACAGCCCAGTCCTATGGAGAACCGGTCAGGTGCATCTTCCCCGTCCCCGTACCGGACATCGCCCACCCCACCACCGGGGCTTGAGGTGGTTGCCATGCCAACGTCGTGGGTATACAAAGACCCGCAGGGCAATGTGCAGGGCCCGTTTGCGACCAGGGAGATGTATCAGTGGCACACGAGTGGGTATTTCAAGCCGGACCTGAACATCTCCGAGTACCACGATACCATGTCGAGCTCTGGAAGTATCGTAGGGGCTACCAATAACTACCACTTCCTCACCCTAGCCCAATGGCTCAAGGTGTGGGGGCCACGCCAACCATTCATGCGATACGAAACCACGCCGGGTGCAAACGCACCCGCACCGGCCCCCATGTACGGAAATACGGGACAGGCGCACGAACGACACGGACAATCGATCCCGTCCAACAGCCCCCGCGAACAGCAGTACAACCGCATGGCCCAACCGCAACAGGGCCAGGGCTACGGCAGCCAGCAACAGGGGTACCAGTCACAGTCACCCTACACCCACGCACACACGCACACGCCCACGCACACACACACGCGCGCGTTACACGGCAACAATGGGCTGCACCAGAGCAGTATGGACGCGCTGAATTGGGACAAGCACCACTCGGGCAGCATACACAGCGCCATCGAACCGTACAACCCCTATAACCCGGACCAACGGACGCCTCAAGCGCAGCACGGCAGAGACGGGTCGTCGTCTCTGTACGAAAACTCGGTTTTTTCCGCGCCTATCAGTGCACAACACAGCACACACTCGGGTGTGGGGCGGGTGGAGAGTATGCCGTTCATGGCTAGAGCTAACGATCAGAGGTTTGGGTCACCGCTACAGCAGGATGTCGAACAGGTGAGTACACAGAGACAGTCACAGCCACAGCCACAATATCAACAACAACACACACAACAGCAGCAGCATCAGGCAGCGGAGAATGCGGAGGGGTACCCACGCTCGCCTATGGAACAGATCATAGGTCAGACAACACCCCCGCAACAACAAGAACAGTCAAACAGAGACGCGCCCAAGGGACAGGACCGAGCACAGGAGACGTACGGGACGAGTGGGTATGTGCACTCAGATAACATGGACGATGACGGGGAGACGGGTCAGTGGGACGAGAAGGTGCCACAGTATCAACAGGAGATGTACACGCAACAGCAACAGCAAATGCACAAGCAGCGCGAGGAGCGAGAGAGGGCGGTAGCATTACAGGCCTATCAGGAACAGCAACGAGAACCCGAGCATGCGTCTGGGGGTAGAGATAACAGCGGTAGCAGTAGTGGCGGCCGACCCGAAAGCTCTACCGACCACAGCCAGCACCACACCCCAGCTGTCCGAAAGGCGTCGGAAAGCGACAACAACGGGTGGACTGCGGTGGAGAGCAAACACCATCACCATAGCAACCGCAAGCAGAGCGAGCCGAATACGGAAGCCAATACGGCGCTGCCCATGCGCGCGGAAGAGGTGGTCCACGTCACCACCCTCACCACCGAACAGATCACCTCTGTACGCTCAGCCGATCCCAACAGCCAGTATATGAGCAAGATGGTCGAGCGAGTGGAGAACATCTCCATAGCTCTCGAGACCAAGCCAGCCATGGCTGCGCCCTGGGCCGAGACCCGTGCCCATGGCACGCCCGGCGCAGGCGTGCACGCCGCACCGCCTGTCAGTCTACAGCAGACCATACAGCAGGAGAAGGACGAGCGCGAGCGCAAGGAGCAGCGGCGCTTGGCTGAGCTGGCCCACCTGGCGCAGGTGCAACAGGCCAAGCGAGCACAGACGGCCAAGGCCACAGCCGCGGCCACGGCTGCGGCGGTGAGTGTGCCTGTGGTGCCACAGAAGTCTCTGCGGGAGATTCAAGTGGAGGAGGAGTGGGTGAGAGAGGCTGAGCGCCAACAGCGCGCGGTGCAGATGCTGAGCAACGAGAAGCAGGGGCCCGCGCTGAGATGGGCGTCCGGGGCGTTGCTAGGCAACCCGAATGCCCCGACCGGGCCTTCGCTGGCGGATATTCAGGCGCAGGAACAGGTTGGTTGCTTGGGGTGCGAGATGTGTGTTTGTTTGTTTGTTTATATGGCATAGTATACACATCTATCTGTTAGGCTACTTAGTGCGAAGGGGTTATATGAGTATCTTGTATTGCTAAGTGGTACATATGTCGCTGCGGGACTCCTGCTGGCGGATATTCATGCGCAGAAGTAGATTGATTGCTTGTATTCTTGTATTTGTATCTGTATATCATGATGTGCCTTCGTCAACAGTTCTCCCCCTGCCACCCCATCCGCCTTTCGCTTGTGTATGTAAAGCGAGAGCATCTGTGTGAAAGTGATTGTTTGGATATGATTGTTGTCGTCGGTGGCCTATCTGATAGTCGCTGCCGGGGCCTGTCTCCACACAGGCTGGTGGGTTGTTTTACTCTGTGTGTGTCTGTCTGAAAGCCCATGTTGAAACGGGACGGAGTGTTCCCCATGTGACTGCTGGTGTGCATGCCTAGCATCAGTGGGCAGTGGCAGGTTGTCTCTGAGATGTGAAGTACACGCACTTGAATTGTAATGCGCATACTTCCTCTGCGATATATATATATATGTGTGTGTGTGTGTTTGGAGGTGCGTTTGTGATGCCATGTATACGCTCAGCCCAAGCTGATGCACTGCCCCGCACTTCTGCCGATGATTGGTGTGTTGTGCTGAGTCATGGGATGCAGCTATAGTGTATTTCTATGTAGTTTTGCGCTTTGTTTATGCGTAGTGTGTGTGTGTGTGTTGAGTGTATGCACTATCTGATCCCATCCTCGTCGCACCCCCGTTGTCAGGATTATACACGGTCTATTAACCTAGTTTTTCCCCACCCCACAGCAGGTTATGGAGGAGCGCAAAGCCAAGCAGAGCTCCGCCCAACACGACTTCACCACACCCCTGATCCGCAGCGGGTGGAAAAACAACACCCGCCCCACTGTACAAGCAGACACTGCTCTGGAGGCACCCAGGCCCCAGGAGAAGACTGTGCCGGCCGATGTCTCTGGGGCAGTATCAGACAATCTGTGGGATATGGTGGAAGCAGAGACCCACGACGACCTCGAACCCGAGACAGTGGTGGTGCAGAAGGCTATGTCCAAGGTGTGTATGTATTGTGAATGGAAGGTGCTATGTGTAAGTGTGTGGTGTGGGTGCACATGCGAGAGCTGGTGGAGTGTGTGTGTTGTGAATGAAAGGTGCTGTGTGTAAGTATGAGCGGGCATGTAGTTTCCTGCCGCGTGCGTTCTACGGAGTTTTCGAGGGTTTTTTATCGTCGTAACTGACTATGTTGGGTTTTAGGGTGTTTGGACTGTACCTGGTACTGATATTTAGACTATTACAGCCGGATACCCAGTGCCATGCGTCGTCGTAGTTGTAACTGTTGTGTTGCTATGGGTTGTCTCGTGTCTTACGTTGTGTACTCGACAGATAGTCAGCTGCCGCGTCCAAGACTATGTATTCCCATAGAACTGTAGTGTTTATCTGTAATGTTTATCTGTAGTGTTGAAGGAGAGGACTTGTTCTCAATTCACCCACTTCGATCTGTCGGCGAGGAAACGTTTGCGGATGAGATAGAGAGACTGTGGCGTCCTGTAGGAATGTACTCGCGGAAGGTAAATATATATATATATATTTGTGTGTGTGTCTGTTTCCATGTTAACATTTTGTTCTAACCCATTCACTTCAACCATTTCCAGTCGGAGAAGAAGCGTTTACGCAAAAAACAAAGAGATGCTGCGGCATCTGCTCCACAGAAGGTCGAAGCCGTTCCCGTTAAAACGAAGCCACTGAGTGCAGCACCTACCTTTGACGAACGCGTTGAGGACATTACTACACCCGCTGAACTGCGAGTGTGGGCCGAGGCGAACCTAGAGAAGCTCAACCCGGGTGGACTGGATGGTATGTAAGCTGTACGGTACAAGAGGAGGCGTCCTATTGGTCCGAGTGTACCCTGTGTGTGTGGTGTGTGGGTAGTGTGGGTAGTCTGTGCAGTGTGTGTAAACTAAGTTAGGTTGTTGTGGATAGTAACTAAGGTTGTAAAGATCGCGAGTTTGGGCCGAGACGACTTCAGCGAATCTCAGCCTGGTTGGCCTGAAAGCTATGTGAGTTGTAGTGAGGCTATCTTTAGTATGGATGGTGTATGTAGTATGTCGAGTGTTTGTGTGATGTGTGTAGTGAGTTTTTTAGTTATATATGGATTATATGTAGTATTTGCAGCAGCACACACACCCCGGTTACATGACACTGAACAACCCTGGTGCCGCTTGGTTCTAACCACTCCCACTCCCACTCCCACCGCACAGTGGCCACATTCGTGACGGTCGTTGACGACCTGCCCTCTCCGCCCAAGGTGATTGAGTTTATCCAGGACACTCTGGGCATGGACAACGAAGTACGTGACTTCTGCCAGGGCTACATCGCACGCAAGCAACACGTGTTTGTGCAGCAGAAGGAACGTGCACAGACCATGCCACCGCAGAGCAGCGGCGCACCCCCGCAGGGTGTGCGAGGCAATGCCCCACAGGTGGGTATGAACTATGTGACGGCCAAGATGCAGGGACCAAACTTCTCGGCTCCGTCCATGGCCTGGCCCGAGTTGCAGCCGTCGCCTGTTGCGCCTAAGGTATGTTTCGAGTGTCTGGTTTATGTTTACGTATATGTATGTATGTATATATATATATGTACAGATGTGTGTGTGTGTGTGTGTGTATGTATATGTACAGCTATAGCTAGATGGATAGACAGACAGATATTGATGGATGTATTGATTTATTAAATGGATTGATGGATAGTTAGATATCTTTGTATCTAGTGGAGGCGTGTATACATAGTGTTCACGCGTAAGCTAGGGTAGTGAGGGGAAAATTACCTGGTATCTGTATGGATGTTTTTAAATGATACTGGCTGGTTTGTTTGCAGTGGGACAACACGGGTGTGTGGGTTTTAGGGTTTCACTGTAAATATCATGAGCTGAATGTATTGTGTATACCACGGCGCATACGCTCGGGAGTGTGTTGCAAATAGTCTGGTGTTGCCATGCGACATAGTTGGTCTATCTTTGCACTCTCCATCTCACGAATGTCCTTAAGGTGTACCTACCACACCTCATGAGGAACAAATGGGTTCGTCCCGGTCCTGAAAACCCAGCCCCTCCACCCCACACCCTGCTCTGTACTCATATCGAGTGTGGCACCCTGTCCCTTATAGCAGGCAGTAGCGCCGCCGGCGATGACTCAGACCAAACAGAAAGCCGTTGCCAAGGCCATCGGCAAGAACGCCAATCCCGCCACACTGGCGACGACACAGGTGACCGCAACCAAGAAGAAGAAGAAGAGCAAGGGCCAGAAACTGGGCCCTGAGCTGCTGGGGTTCAGTGTGAAGGACACTGAGCGCATTAATGGGGGAGAGATACTCGACCCAGTCGCACTGGGTTTGTGAGCCGTGAGCAGTTGAGTGGAGTGGAGCTGCGCGGGAGAAGTATGAAGGACGTGACTTTGTTTAGTGTAGTATTAACTATGTGAATATACACATGGTGTAGTACGAACCAGGTGAACGTGCGGGTGGCCGTCGCCAGAAAGACGAGAACGACTATGCTCGGCACTTAGGCCTCGGCGTCTTCGGGTTTAGTGTAGAGACTCTCAAAGTAGTAAACGGTGGTGAGATGTTAGAGCCCAGACCCCAGTGTGACTGGGAGTGCGAGGCGTACTAACTAATGTTAAGTGAACTCAATACGATTATTTAAAAGTAGGCGGACAGTACTTGGTACAATAGGAACCAGGCGAAAATAAGAGGCCGTTTCCACGAAGGAGTGAATGGCAAAGGCCGAAAGTTGGGCTTTTTCCTTGAATGATTTCTGGTTGAGTGTGAGAGAGATTGCATCATATACCGGTGAGAGCCATCATATCTAGTCTTACTCAGACTGCGAGTCCAGTTATGCACAGGCTATTTTTAAATTTCTATTTTTAGATTTGGAAATCCATAGTGCACTTGAGGTATAATATACCAGGCGGGCGGTGCTCGTATCGCAGTCGAGGGATTTGAGAAAGAGTTATAGTTGAAACGTAACTGTAATGGGGACAGAGTACTAGGCCTAGGCACGTTAAGGTGTTCAGATAGATGATCCAGGTGCATGTGGACTGTTGAGCATATTAAAGGGCCATACCAAGACATCTGACTGAAAATCCTTGGGTCACACAGTCTTTACCTTAATGATCGTGCTAAATACTCACCCATGATATGTTGTGTTATGCCATACATCTCTACAAATGATCGTACTTATTATACGCCCATGATGTGTCAGTAATATGACAAACATCTCTATTATAATAATCGTGCTTATTATACGCCCCTGATATGATAGTATTGAGTAAAACATCTCTATATAATAATCGTGTTGATTATACGCCCATGATATGTTAGTGATAAGCCAAACATCTCTATTTTATCTATTGTATAATAAATGTGCTTATTATACACCCCTGATATGATAGTGATGAGAAAAACATCTATATTCTAATAATCGTGTTGATTATACCCCCCTGATATGCTAGTGGTAAGCCAAACATCTCTATTATAGTAATCGTGCTTATTATACGCCCCTGATTTGATAGTGATGAGAAAAATATCTCTATTATAATAATCGTGTTGATTATACGCCCATGATATGTTACTGATAAGACAAATATCTCTATTTATAATTATCGTGCTTAATATACGCCCATGATGTGATAGTGATAAGACAAACATATAATATAGTATTCATGCTCAGTATACGCCCATGATATGTTACTGATAAGACAAACATATATATTATAGTAATCGTGCTTATTATACGCCCGTGATAAGATAGTGATGGGACAAACATTTCTCTTCGATTGATTGTGTCGTGGTAAGCCATACATCTCTCTTCAAATGATCTTGTTTATTGTACGCCCATGATATGTTAGTGATAAGACAAACATCTCTATTGTAATAATCGTGTTGAATATACGCCCATGATGTGTCAGTGATATGACAAACATCTCTAATATAATAATCTTGCTCAATATACGCCCATGATATGTTTGTGATAAGCCATACATCTCTCTTCGAATTCTCGCGTCTAATATAAGCCTATGATATATCCGCGGTAAGCCATACATATCTCTTCAAATGATCCTGCTTATTGTACGCCCATACTATGATAGTGATAAGATAAACATATCTATCATAATAATCGTGTTGATTATACGCCCATGATGTGTTAGTGATAGGACAAACATCTCTATTTTAATAATCATGCTTATTATACGCCCACGATATGTTAGTGATAAGACAAACATCTCTAATATTATAATCTTACTCAATATTCGCCCATGATACGTTTGGGATAGGCCATACATCTCTCTTCGAATTGTCGTGTTTATTATAAGCCCATGATATTCGTGGCAAGCCATACATCTCTATTCAAATGATCGTGTTTATTGTACGCCCATGACAGGTTAGTGATAAAACAAACATCTCTATTGTAATAATCGTGTTCATTATACGCCCATGATGTGTTAGTGATAGGACAAACATCTCTATTATAATAATCATTCGTAATTTTCTCGCATAATATGTTAGTGATAAGACATACAACTCTACTATAATAATCGTGCTTATTATACGCCCATGATGTGTTGGTGATAAAACAGACATATCTAGTATAATAATCGTTTTGATTATACGCCCCTAATATGTTAGTGATACGACAAATATCTCCATTATGATAATTGTGCTTGTTATACGCCCACGATATGTCAGTCATAAGACAAACATCTTTATATGACTGATCGTGTTGTTTTTACGTCCCTGATATGTTAGTGATGTGACAAACATCTCTATTATAATAATCGTGCTTATTATACGCCTATGTTATGTTAATGATAAGACTAGTAATCGTGATCATTATACGCCCATGATATGTTAGTAATAAAACAAACATTTTCTATTTTATAATATTCGTGCTTATTATACCCCCTTGATGTGATAGTGATGAGAAAAACATCTCTAATAAAATAATCGTGTTGACTATACGCCCATGATATGTTAGTGACAGACAAACATCTCTATTTTATAATAATTGTGCTTATTATATGCCCCTGATATGATAGTGATGAGAGGGGTTATAGTAATCGTGTTGATTATAAACCCACGATATGTTAGTGATAAGGGAAACATTTCTATTATATAATAATAGTTTTTATAATACGCACATGATATGATAGTGACAAGACAAACATCTCTAATAAAATAGTCGTGCTCATTATGCGCCCATGATAAGTTAGTGACTAGACAAACATCTTTATTATAATGGTGCTTACTATATGACCATGATAGGTTAGTGATAAGACAGACATATCTATTATAATAATCGTGCTTATTATACGCCCATGATATATTAGTGATAAGACAAACATCTCTATTTCTTAATTTTCGTGTTTATTTTACACTAATGATGTGACAGTGATGAGACAAACATCTCTAATAAAATAATCGTGCTTATTATACGCCCAGTATATGTTAGTGATAAGGCAAACATCTCCATTATAGTTATCGTGTTGATTATACGCCCGTGATATGTTAGTGATAAGACAAACATCTCTATTTTATAATAATCGTGTTTTTATACGCCTATGACATGTTAGTGATGAGACAAACATCTCTATTATAATAATCGTACATATTATACGCCCATACTTTGCTAGTGATAAGACAAACATCTCTATTATTATAATCGTGTTGGTTATACGCCCCTGATATTTTAATAATAAAACAAGCATCTCTAATATAATAATAGTGCTTATTATACGCCCATGACATGCTAGTGATAAGACAAACATCTTTATTATATTAATCGTGTTGATTATACGCCCCTGATATGTTAGTGACAAGACAAACATCTCTATTTTATAATAAACGTGTTTATTATACGCCCATACTATGCTAGTGATAAGACAAACATCTATATTAGAATAATCGTGCTCAGTATACGCCCATGATATGTTTGTGATAAGACAAACATCTCTATTATAATCGTGTTGATTATTCGTCCCTAACATATTAGTGATAAGACAAACATCCCTACTATAATGATCGTGCTTATTATACGCCCATGATATGTTAGTGATAAGACAAACTCTCTATTATAATAATCGTG
This sequence comes from Sphaeroforma arctica JP610, assembly GCF_001186125.1. Classification (NCBI taxonomy): domain Eukaryota; class Ichthyosporea; order Ichthyophonida; genus Sphaeroforma; species Sphaeroforma arctica. The sequence goes on from NW_014040511.1 coordinate 186,762, forward strand.
TTGATGTTTTAGTGTTCATTATACGCCGCTGATATGTTGTGATATGCCATACATTTCTATTATAATAATCGTGCTCAGTATATGCCTATGATATGTTACTGATACGACAAACATATCTATTATAACGATCGTGTTTATCATACGCCCCTGATATGTTAGTGATACGACAAATATCTCTACCTTAATAATCGTGTTTATTATACGCCACTGATATGTTGTGATATGCCATACATCTCTATTCGAATTCTCGTGTTTATTATACGCCCATGATATGCTAGTGATAAGCCATGTAGTTAATATGAAGTGCAAGGTTTTTCGGCAGCAATAGAAAGAACTGGAGTTGAATTTGCCTCGAGATTTACATCCGGCAATGGTGCACGTAGCAACGCCTTTAAGCTCACTTTGGCGAGTCTCGTGGACAGTAGTGTCTCCTGCCTACTTGCAGTCGCCACCGCTTTGAACCCTGTATCTCCATATCCGAATCAGGTACGTGGGTTGTTTCTGAACGTCTAAGTTTTGCTCCACTAGATCGTCGATCACTGGTGCGTGTATTTTCGGCCGAATTTGCGCTGGTACGAGACCGTGTGTTGTGCATGTGAGGAGTTTAGAACCCGCTGTGGGTACAATCGCATCACTCGCCAGTGGTTCAATGTTTGCAACGTACATATCAACCAGCGCTGCACGCAGTGTATACAGAACACGCGCACACTCACGCTATCATTCTCCGCGTCAATGTCACCCGCCTCTATCCACTCCCGCACTGTGTACCTCAAGTACATGTTTGCACACAAATCCTCCACGTTCACATTAAGGCCCAGTACAGAAATGTCGTCGTTGTCCGCGTCCGTATAAATACCTATCGCCACGTATTTGCTATTAAGTCTACACATACTATCTGAATGTGGGCATGTACTTGCCATTATTACACGTGCGCGTAAGTGCCTCGCTAATTGTAAACTGTTTGACAATAAGTGCACGGATGACTAGTTTTTGGACACGATCGCAACATACATGAGCGTCGACACGCTTGTGTCGGCGTACAGCACAAACACGCACAACCTCGGCTGTTTTAACATCGGTTTTAGGATTTTCAGAAGAGTACCAGGCCAAGTTTGTGGACCACTTGGCCGGTTTGTTCAAGTGTCTGACGTTTTCGTTCAGTATTGATGGTGCGCTGAGCGGGCTGTCACTGGACGACCTGAGGTAAGGTGTATTTAACAATCCACTGACCGCCAAAGGTAGCGATAAACAGGATGTATACTATACGAAACTGAAATTTGCAGAGCGAAATAAGACGAGGCCGAGCGGCGGCGAGTTTCCGAACAATATTAAGAAGCCGTTTGGGTAAACACGCACCCTGAACGGGTCAAAAGTACAATGTACAGACAGTACGTGTTTGCGAACCAGCAGAGCGGAGACCCGACCTATGATAATGCCGTCAAGGCCGTGATGCAGACATAATACGTTTCACACGTGTGATAAAATAGCCGAGTACGTCATTAAATGAGGAGAAGACGCGTTTGCGACGTTTGTTTACAAGATTCAAGTTATGGCCCAAGACAAGTGCGAGACCGGCCACAAGTCCACCAAGCACTGGACGATGTCAAAGACGCAAAATATGGTAACGTTCTCCGTAATGACATACACGCAGAGGACAGCGACGGCTGTGAAGACCCAAGTCAGTGATGTGCGCAATGGAAACTAAATCATGTGGTGGACGGAGGACTTGGAGACGAAAATGATGCGGGCGGCGTACGGTGACACGCGCACGTACAAACCTTACGATCTCCAACGGCACTCGGAGCTCCGAGAAGAAATTGTTCTATGTCCTGCGGCAATAAAAACAAGGAAATCTGGCGACCGGTCGCCAGCAATGTTGCTGGAAATGCGTCATGTCGGCTGGTATACGGCCAGACCAACCGGTCAAAGACGATATTTCACTCGTCGAGTTGGCAAAGGTTTGTGACAAGTGGGTACAGGTCAGTATCATGATCTACTTTCACGAAAAAGCCGGGTACATGAAATTCCGGATCGCAGACGCGAATACGGGTGCCATATTGGGTGAAAAGAAACTAAATGACTCGTGGAAAAAAGCTGATGCGAATTCCGAGATTCGCACTGGACAGTATCGGCGATTCCAGTCCGACTACACCGGAAAAGAATGAGCACGTTTGTTGGTAACATATACGCGTATGACTACGATGCCCTCTTGACTTCACCCAAAAAGTGCCAATGCCGCACACGCACACGTACGCGTCTAGACATGACTCAGCAAAAGAACAGTGTGTGGCAAAAAAATATAACCGTCCAACTTGTGTTTTTCGTGGTCATATATTTATGTGTATATGTATACATGTAGGTTGCTCGTGCACGCGGTGCTATGTCGTCGCCTTCTCACCATCCCAGTTTCCGACACGATGCCCTTATGGACGTCTTGAACGCCTTCCGACCATCCTTGAACACCTTCTTGGTCTTTTATTACCGCCGAAGTGATGTGATGATAGTGGTGTGGACACGGAACTGTGCGTGTTCTCAAACACGCGTCCTAGAACACTCTTGGTTCCAAATAGCAGTGAAACGATCTCGAGCAAAATGATGGCATGGTTAATCATCACTACAATCTTTGAAAAATTGGTCTTGGGCGAAAAGTCGCCGAACCCCACGGTGCTCATGATGGTAGTCGAGAAGTACCACGCGTCAATGTTGGCCAAGAACCCAAAGTCGTCCTTGTCCATAAATGCATATGTTGCCCCGAAAAAGATTTATCACAAATGGTGAGAGGAACAGTTTTTTTTTTTGGGATCTGTTCTCGCCCGTCTCAAGCCGTTTCTGTTCTTGAAGAAAACAAAGGTTAGCGAAGCAGCAGCTCGTCAAAAATCTTCATTCGCGCGTCGACCTGTTGTCGGGTCACCATGGCCATATTTTTTCTGCGTTGTCCTTGACAATTTCCCGCGGCTCGTCGATCCGGACCGTAATTTTGCCAATTGCCGACCGATCAGCCGCTGCTGACTAAGCTAAACAAACCGACCCCACATATCGGTCTTAGGTAACAATCGTGCCCGTTTAGTCAGCTTAAGAAGGATTGTTTGCCACACAGCCAGGTCAATGGCGCTCGTAAATTGTTCTTTGTATGTGTGTGTAAATATCTTGTCACCCATTTACGAGGTATTTATATAGTTAAATGTATATGAATTAATTTATCTTGACAATTCACCATGAATGTAAATATATATATATATATGTACAGCATATGTATGTGCAAGTATCTGGAAACACTACTACCTTGCAATTTGCAGATAGATTAGTACGCAAACCACCTCATGACAATCTATTTAACCACTTGTAAATGCAATGTTAGGATACCCTAAGACAGCATAACACACACACACACACCATCTCACCCCCTTATTAGACACCTCGGCGCGACCAATCTCTAGATCCGTTCTAACAGGAGTATGCATATACGTCCGTTCATATAGGTGTGTGTGTACGTATTCAATATAAGTCCGCTCTTATAGGTGTGTGTGTACGTATTCAATATACGTCCGTTCTTATAGGTGTGTGTGTACGTATTCAATATACGTTCGTTCTTATAGGTGTGTGTGTACATATTCAATATGTCCGTTCTTATAGGTGCGTGTGTACGTATTCAATATACGTCCGTTCTTATAGGTGTGTGTGTACGTATTCAATATACGTCCGTTCTTATAGATTTATGTGTACGTATTCAATGTACGTCCGTTCTTATAGGTGTGTGTGTACGTATTCATTCCCGTACATGCAACACTCACATATACATTACATAAACGGTACCATTCACAACTCTTGGACAACCGATTCATGTAAGCTTAGTGTGAGAATGGCATGTACGAGGCCATAGTACATACACGTGCACTGTATACAGAACATACACGTGCACTGTATACAACCTATTCTCCACACACCTTGGATCACATATAGAAGGTGCAGCGCTGTCCAACTACAGTTGGAGCGATACTAGCCACAGTGTGCATGAGCCTGCAGGCCTAAAACCTTAAACCACCAAAACCCTAAACTCTAAATCCTAAAACCCCTATGGGCCCACAAGCCGGCGCATAGCCGAACCACAAACAATACGGACAATGATAGCATCGATACATCGCAACCACATGCTCAAACATCCGAGAGACTTTAAGCAGACACAGGCGGACGTACATACCAGCAACGCACCGCGCATATATCCCTCCCAGACTGTGACCCACCAACGACAGCTTCACATTCGCTGCTGACTTATACTGATCCAATACTACAGGTACATACGGGATAAAACGTTAGTAGTGTAATCTAGTTATTGTATTAAACGTATATGGTTCCGGGGTGTACATATGGTTCATTGGGCTGCAAACAAGACTGGTTGTATAGGTAAGTACTCATCGTGTTGCTATATGATGGTATCTGTAGAATAGCTCAACTACTAGTTTATGCTTTAGAGAGGAACTTCATGACATACAAAGGCAACTATACAATA
>NW_014040510.1:0-1942 GCF_001186125.1 Sphaeroforma arctica JP610
TGTGTGTGTGTGTGTGTGTGTTTGTGTTGTGTGTGTGTGTGTGTGTGTATGTGTATTGTGTGTTGTGTGTGTGTGTGTGTGTATGTATCATAGGTGTATAAAGAGAACGGCATCAATTGCCTGCTGTGTTGCCGCCGAGATAGATGCGTTTGTCCACTGTGTAGGTCTGCAAAGCCACTGTCGCCGGAAAATAACTCATCGAAGAATACCTTATCGCTAATTAAACGAAAAGGGCTGGTGATCCTTTTCAATATCCACGAATTAATATCTGACATCCCACCTCCATAATATGCAATGACGGCTTCACGATTCAAAAGATGACCAGCCATTGAATCTAGTTGAAAGAGCCCTTTACATTTGTAGAGCTTCTACGAAGGTATGAGTTCGAACTGTATTACGTGCGATTTAAACAGCACGGGCTGAGATACAAGCATACTGTGAGGATGCTGTCTCACACTACTGGACAGCAAGCCATACAGTTAAGTGTTTGTGACACTGTTTCTAGTGACTATCGATCTCCCACAAAATTATTTCCTGGCATCGCACAACATAAAGGCTTCGTACCACTCTTATTACTGCATTAAATGCACCCTACTACACGCTTGCCACTCCAGATTGTAGTTGGATGATAGAATCAATCTTCGTCCTTAAGAGATAATGGCGTCGACCTCAGGGATGATTTTTAAACATTGTATAGTGCGAGTTACAATATGAATAATCATTTCACTATATTGATTATAAACCCCGTATGATCGCACATTAAGACCGTTTAATACACGACGTCATCTGCCACACATCGACAGACGACAAATATCGACTGCAGAGTCAAGACATAAATATATAAAATATATATAAATGTCTAATTTAGAAGGCTATGATAAATATAGGATTAAAATTTTGTGCCATATGTCAAAGTGACAACTGATACAACTCATATACATTTGATGGGGTGTGGCGTTCACAAAACAATCTAAAGATCTCAAATATTAGTATTTCATTGGGGTAGACGTTTGCGCGCCAAACAGATTTGAAAAATCATTTACAACTAATACAGATTTTGTTGTAAACTCTATAGTCATCTCTATACAATCGACTTATTTACAACGGTATTTTGAAACATTGTTGTTACGAATACCTACAGGGGTAAATGGGATTCGACTGATTTGACCTTTTTTGGGTCGACACAAAGCCCCTCTATAAATATAATTGATATAATGAAACTACGATCGACGAAAAGTTAATGATATAGTAAAATTATAGGACGCTAATGAGATAGTTCTATATATGTTATCACAAGCACCTGCAAGTAAGATACGCGCGTCAACATCATATAGAGAAGATAATATTAGGTATGCATATGTTGAGAGAAGCGTAGCAGAATCTCTTCTGTCATTCGCGTATTATCAATGTTTGTACGTCTTGTGGTGTATTAAGTGTGCCAATGAAGTTTGCTTCCATGATCATACTTTATGATATTTTGGTACGATTCTTACATGAATCAGGAAGTCTAAGCAGCATTCGAGGGGTGTTGCCGAACAAATAGATCGTTCAATCTCATACTTCGATCATAATAAAACGTATACTGTATTTTGTTAGCACAGGCGCACTTAAACCCAATAGGAGTCGCTAATATGTCATTAAGCAGGTGCCACAAAGTAAATATAATGGAATATATTAGTAACCATGTAGCCAAGTATATATATATATGTGTGTGTGTGTGTGTGTGTGAAGGTATATACATATATGTATAAAAATATACATATATATATATATATAGGTGTGTGTGTGTGTGTATATATATATATATTGTGAGTGTGTGTAAATGATATATATATATATGTATATATTGTGTTTGTGTGTGTAAATGTATAAATATATATATATATCTATATATATATATATGTATGTGTATATATACATATACATACCTAGATATATATAT